>NW_016909145.1:290035-332779 GCF_001483705.2 Eufriesea mexicana | reverse complement strand
GTCTATCATCAACGAATAAGAAAATAATGTAACAATATTCCATATTTGATTAATCGAATTTTATTCAACACTGCCTATTAAAACCCATTAGCACGACCAAATCTAGTAACAAAAGATTCCACCTCAAATATTCCCTGCATAACCTAGATTATTACAAACTCTACGTATTTTCTCACCTCTCTATCATCAACAAATAAAAGAAAATAATCTAATACTTCGCATTTGATGAATCAAATTTTGCTTAAAATTTTCAAATTAAAAGCTAATGTCATATTTTCTCCAAATGTTCAATTACAATCTTAATCGTCGGGAATTTTCCACATCTTTTAACCCTTCTACCACGATAAATAGAAAAGCTAACACAACAGATGGTATGAACCGAATTTCAGTGAAAATTTGTGGATCGAGTACCGCTGTCATGCAGACGCGAAAGATGGCGGAGAGAAAAAGCGACCCGCATAAACAACGGGCGCAGCCCGTTGGGCAATGAATATTTCACCCGCAATTGCAAACGTAGCTGGTGCAACGATTCGTCGATTAAATAAATTTCGTATTATCCCAGCCACGCAGTCGTCGTCGTAATGGCGCGCCGATTGAATTAACACGAAAGTATGAATTACCGATTAACGCTCGTCCCGGCAGTCTTAACATCCCCTGTCCACCCTCTGCTCTCGGCTGATTTATAACACTGACCGTTTAATTTATCGATTGTACGCGAAATAATTATTCCGACTGAAGTTATAAACGTCCGACGTGGAATCGTGTCGTTTCCTTGGCTACATGACTTATCGATGTATTAATCCTTATACCGATCGTTAAAAGCGAAGAATGACGGGGTGCGCCGCGATAAAGCGAGGGATTAACCGACTGCGGGGGTTAATTGGCCCATTCGTCTTTATTACCATAATACCAGCGGCGTTATTAACCCGGGATTCAACGTTCCCAATGCTCTCTCGCGTGCAACACTCGTCAGTTGTTGCAGGTTCATCGCGGTTAGGTACACAGGTCTCGTGCTATTTTCCATGGTGCAAGAGTAATTGCGGTTCTGAAGGATTTTGCGGATGCTTCATACGTGTGTTTATAATTTCCTTCCTCTTTTTATCCTTCATTCTTCCAATTTTTGCTATTAAACTTTGCGCAATCTGTCAGATGGTGGATGCAACAGTGATTATAAAATTTAATATCTTTTTCATTTTACTGCTAGAAATTAGAGTAAGTGACGGATCTGTGACTGAAAATTGACAGAGTTTTGTGAATTGTGCGATAAGAAACAGCAATTTTAACAAAGAGATTCATCGTGGTTCAATAATAGCAATACACGAACGTGTTGGATTTGTAAATGAAATGTATGTCAAGAAGTGCAGAACATCTCGAGTTGGTGTCTCGAGACAGTTCAAACGAAGAGGTTTTATCGAGAATTTTATCGGCTTATTATGATCTGAAGCAGCTTTAGTAGGAGTCATTAAAAGGAATAATTCATTAAACATCCCTCGCGAACCCTCGTTACTAAACTTTATAAGGCTATCAATCACACTGTGCTCGATTGCTCACGTGGCTTGAAAGATACTCCAGGGCAAACCTATTTTAATAATTATTTCGAGAGCCTCTCCGCGAAATCTGCCAACTATTCACCCTATTCAACTCTCTATCGCGTATCCTTTCTAAGAGTTAATTAAAATTTAATTGCGTACCGGTTACGGCTGATTAGTTACTCGCTATTCTAATCTATAATAAGCAATAACTGCGTGACCAAGTTACAGTTAAATTTTAATCAACGCCGATACAGCTATTCAATCTTTACGGTCTTCTCTATTATCGCGCCGAATTAATGTAGAAACGCCGGGAGTAAATTAAATTCAGCACACAAACAGCTAGCCGAGATGAATAAATACCAAGTTCCTCGGAAGTGTAGAGCTCATTTCAATGAAAAACACCTACACCGCCGATTAATTAAATTTCGCTTAATTCCAATACAGACCTGTTTGATTTTTCCACCCTTTTTATAGCAACACATTGAATTAACGCGAAATACAGTAAATTAAACGCGACGTACATACGCAGCCAATTTCGATAAATAAATACACGGTTTACAAGAATATACAGCTTGGTTCAAACAGCGACACCTTTCATTTGACGACCGATTAAATTGCCTTTCGTTTAACCATCTTCGCATTTCATTTTTATGCTATTTATTATGGCATACGAATTTGCAAGAAATCGGGGGTCGTTTTAACACTAGGTTTACGGACGCCATCTGTATACCTATTTCTAAGGACACCCGCTAAATTCACAGGTAAAGGAAACCACGTGCCCTTTTTTTTAACGATTAGTTTAATTTAAAAACAATTATATATTATATTAACCCTTTGCACTCGAGAGGTGACCTGCAGTCACCATTTTATAAAATTTGGAAGATCGATATTAATTAATATATCGAATTTAATGTAATGTAACAGTGTGCAAAGTATCGAAATCAAATAATTCTACAATTCTATTATTATATAATTCTTTATTTACTGGTCAAAAAAGTACTGTCAGCTTTTTAGTAGAGAATCTTTGATTTTCTACTCTTCTCTAGCCAAAAAATCGTCGAGTGCAAAGGGTTAACAGTCTTAATATAAGTTAACTAAATCTGTTACTATCGTATAATCGGAGCAACCCTTCCAACCCTTCAAACTGACGGGTTCCGTAAATCTAGTGTTAACCAAAGAAATCCCAGTCAATACTTATGGAATTTCATTTCACTTTGGAAACGTATCCGTCCATTCTTCCATCGCTGCAAATTAGCATACAGACGTCCGTGATGAATTAAATTCGCTTTACCGACATTAACGAACATAGACAAATATGCGAAATTCATTTGCATGAAAAGAATCTTAATTGAAAAGCGTATTCATGTAATATTCCGATACCCCGAACTACCATAACAACGTTCAAAGCGAATCAAGTTTACCGCACCGACAACCAACAAACCCGAACCAACAGATGATCATTTCAATCAAACGCTTTAATCGATAATTAATCGAGTCTTTTTTCTCTCTATTACAATATTCGGATACTTCGAATTACTTAAAGTAAACCAAATTCATTATACCAATAATCGACCAATCTGGGCAAACATACTACCATAGCATCAAACACGTGGAACTCATTTCGATAAATAGCATCCTCAACCACTGATTGATCAAACCTTATTCGGTTTTAATCCCTTCAGGGATACTGGCAGGGATATGTGTATATTTAGTTCTTTATAAATTATGATTTTTATAGGTAAACAAAAATTTGTTTCTGTTGGAGAACTATTCACTGAAAAATCTCGTCGAATATTGTTGCTAATAGGGGTTTATCTTACTTTATAATGACTGTTTTGACATCATTGAAATCTTAATTGAAAAAAGATTCGTCCCTGAAGAGGTTAATATTCTTGTTTCTGTTGGAGAAGTATTCACTGAAAAATCTCGTCGAATATTATTGCTAATAGGGGTTTATCTTACTTTATAATGACTGTTTTGACATCATTGAAATGTTAGTTGAAAAAAGATTCGTCCCTGAAGAGGTTAATATTCGAATACTTTACTCAATTATGAACCAAGTTCATTATACCAAGAATCAGCCAACCTGAGAAAACATACAACGTGAAACACGTGCAACCCACTTCAAACCGCTGATTAATCGAGTCTTATTTATCTAAAAAACAGATCCATCTAATCTCCCATCTGAAACAACATCCACGATAGATTAAACTCGTGAACAAACATAGTGCAAACACGGGAAGCTCGTTTGAGGCAAAGGTATCGGCAAGCGTCGATGAATAAAATCTTATCCACCTGGAAAATACATTCGTCCTATGTTTACACAGTCTTTGTGGCAAAATTTCGAGCTAACATTGCAACGTTCGCAGCAAACTAAATGATACAGCCGGCCAGGGCGGAATAAACAGAAAGTTTGCGAAAGCATGGAACGGTTTGAAAGCGCTAATAGAGCACGGTGGAAGAAACTCGATGCAAAGTAAAAAAACAGCAGCACCAGGGTATTGTTCGGTGTGTAAATTAATTATTACTCCACGGCTGATAATAGCATCGCGATTTGCGTTCGGGTCCATATCGTATTTAATATTTCAAATCGGCTTCAATGCATTCGGCGCGACTGTCGACCAGGCTGTGTCCGCGGGACGTGTCTTTCATGACGTAATAACCGATAATGCCGCGCGTTGCACGATAAATTTCATTCTACGCGAAAACCGAGCTGAATATTGACCGACGGGCGACACGCCACCGGGCCCTCGCTGGAAATCATTATGCGAACGTGACACGCGTATTTTCGCCGGCAGACCGTGTTGCTTCTTCCGTCGCTTCATGGAAACTGTACCCAACCGTGTAACTATGCATCCATAACTCCGATTCTGTATGCATCTGAAATATTTTGTTAAGCCCGGTGCTCGTTTTTCGGTTAAAAGTTGTATATCTTTGAAAATGCAATGATATTGGCGTCGCTTCATGGAAACGGGCACTAATAGTCTAAATGTGTCTATGATTTCGATTCTGTACGGTTCTGAAATATTTTGTTAAGCCCGGTGCTCGTTTTTCGGTTAAAAGTTATATATCTTTGAAAATTCGGCGGTGTTCGCGTCGCTTCATGGAAACGGACACTAATAGTCTAAATTTGTCTATGATTTCGATTCTATACGGTTCTGAAATATTTTGTTAAGCCCGGTGCTCCTTTTTCTTTTGAAAGTTATATATCTTTGAAAATGCAACGATGTTCGCGTCGCTTCATGGAGACGGGCACTAATAGTCTAAATGTGTCTATGATTTCGATTCTGTACGGTTCTGAAATATTTTCTTAAGCCCGGTGCTTGTTTTTCAGTTGAAAGTTATATATCTTTGAAAATGCAACGATGTTGGCGTCGCTTCATGGAAATGAGCACTAATAGTCTAAATATGTCTATGATTTCGATTCTGTACGGTTCTGAAATATTTTGTTAAGCCCAGTGCTCGTTTTTTTGGTTAAAAGTTGTATATCTTTGGAAATTCGACGGTGTTGGCGTCGCTTCATGGAAACGGGCACTAATAGTCCAAATGCGTCTATGATTTCGATTCTGTACGGTTCTGAAACATTTTACTAAGCCGGATACTCGTTTCTCGATTAAAGGTGGTATATCTTTGGAAATTCGACGTTGTTGGCGTCGCTTCATGGAAACGGGCACTAATAGTCTAAATGTGTCTACGATTTCGGTTTTGCACAGTCCTGAAATATCTTTTTTTAGGTCAGTGCTTGGTTTTAGTTCAAATAATTGTACAGTTTTGAAAATTCGTCGTTATTGACGTCGCTTCATGAAAACGGACACTAATGGTACACATGTATCCATGATTTCGATTTTGTACAGTTCTGAAATATTTTTTTTTAGTTCAGTGCCTGGTTGTTAGTTGAAATAATAGTGCAGCTTTTAGTTTGAAAAATTGCAAAAACATTGTTGACGATATTTCCTTCCCCGATATTACTGTAAACGATCGATTTCAGAGAAATTCGGGCATTTAAAGAAAAAATGTTGGAATAGTGAATCGCGGTGGAGAAAGGAGTTGTTTCGCCTTTCACTGAGATATGTGTGAAAATAGTGAGAGAAATATGTAAATTGTTATGGCGCAAAGGAAAGGCTTCGATACCGTATCGGATGGGATATTGAAAAGCAGAAAAGCGGTTTCGGGAAAATGAGAAAAATTTCCGCGGTGAATTTTGTGAATAGGAATAAAAAAAAAGGGTGGGCGGGGGGAGAAATAATGGTGATAGAAGTTTTTCGGGAAAAAGTTTTTGAATGCGATATTTCTGCGAATTCAAAGGGCTTCGGTGCGAATTTTGAAAAGAACATTTATTCGATTTGTAAAAGAACTGCAATTTTTTCCATTCTAAAGAAACTTACAAATAATTCGTTAAAACTGCACCACGCGTGATTAGTATTACTGCTCGATTTAACTGATAATACCTCTGATAAAATGTAGTCTCCTATAATCTGACGAAATACGAACAGTATTATGATAATATTATGCGAATGAAAATGACGTTAAACAAACTACAGTGATACGAAGAAGAAATATTTGTACTTCGTAATTTCGCTCGTCTAGAGTAACAGATGCCAACTTGGTTTCATTCGATCGAGAACTCCGTGTAATTAATGAGAATATGCATCTCGCTGGGAGTAAAATTTGCATCGTAAACGTACGTGCACTTGCGACGAGCTTGTGAAATCCTCTGTGTACATCTTCGTTATTTTCATTGTGGCCGTATATACAATGGTTTCAAAAGCAGAAGCTCCGCAGAAAATTATCTAAATTATATCCCTTTAAGGATCCTCTCTGTCCTTTGAAAACTTGAATATGGAAAAGTAATCGATTACACGTTCGAAATCCACATTTTCCAGAAATAAATATCGAAATTTTAAGTAAACTCTATTGGAAGTCCTACGAAGATCTAACCCCCCAAATTCAGAATATTTATAGACCTACAATTATTACATTGCAATTCCAATATTTTAATTGAGATAACTTAATATTAAAGCAATCGATCTTCCTTTTTAAAATTAATAACTCCTTCGTTAAAAATTATTTAACATCAGCAACATGAATTTAAATACCCCAAAACTTAGCAATCTAAATAATTACAGATGAGGGTTAATAACGTATATAAAATATTTTAAGTCATTTGCAACCCAAACAAATTCATTCCCTATTTCGAACAACCTCATTCAATTCAATTCAAATTTCCATAATCACCATTGCATTATTTACATCCATTCTGCAATCACCTGAAGGCCTCTGAAAACACTTCACATTTTTACCAATATTTCCCAAATACCTAAAATTTATTATATACACCCTTCTCTTTTAACAGTACCCTTTATCGAATAAAAATGGGTATAAATACCTCACGAAACAGCGATCGAAGGAAAAAGAACGAGTGGGTCCTCTGTTCTCTGGCAACACCCTGTTGGCCAATAGGAATTTACGAGCTCGAGACGAGCCTACGCGATATCTCGATTACGAATTTCGTCGGGATTCGTCGAATTAACGTCGAAATCGGTCACAGAACCCGAACGAACAGCGAGGAGAGTCCGTTTACCCCGAAACGAATGGCAATACGAATGGCGAGGAAACAGGGGGGATTTTCATCGAGCACATGACGTTTGATTATTTTGAGACAGGGAATAATTATACAAAAATAAGGGGTTATTTACACGGGAGCATAAATAACTGGGTAAACGGGTTGATTTCTCGTTATCGTGGGGAAAATGCGAGACGTGAGCAACGATCGACAGTGTTGGGGGTTGGACGCGATCGAAAAACCGAGCGGCGCGCCGGTCAAAGGGGTGGAGGAAAAAGGGAAAAAGTGGAAACAGGGTATGAAAAGTAAATTGGGCTGGGATGGATCGACTGGACGCCTTGTTTGAACTGGCCAGGCGAAATTAGCGAGCTGCCCGGCTACTGTGCAACGAGGTAAACGATGGAAGGGTGGAAAAAGGATACACACGCGGGGTGGTTCCACGCTCGGAGGAGATGGAAACGTTGCGGAAACGTTCCTGATGTCTTCAATGATTCAGGACTTCAAAAAGACAGGTGAGCGTTGCTTTTTCAATCCTCCAGCCCGTGTTTCTCCCCTGTTGTACCTTTTAGGCCATCCGGAATTCGTTTTGATTCGATGGGGATGTTGATCAACATTGTTTTCAAGGAATTTCGTTCGAGTTTGCTTCTAAGTTTTTAATTTGATCCTTGCGAATTTGACGTTTTACGCTTTTGGATATTTTAACCTTCAAGAGTGGCATTTATTACATTATACTAGATCAAAATTTATCAATCGACACAAATTTGTATTCTATAGATTTATAGTAATCTGATAAAATTATCTAGCAGAATATATTCTGGTTGCTCGTAAATATATGATACAAATAAATCACTATTATTAATCACTAGATCTCGAAATCTTCGTACCGATAGTCACGTCTACTATATCATAATCTTACTTAAAAATTCATATATAATAAAATGTGCGATAAACTCAATCCTATTAATTTTCTATTAATTAATAATCATTAGATTTCAATATTTTTGCCACGAGGACCACGTCTACACCATCGCAATCTCCTAAAAAATTCAGGAAATATAAAAGCAATCCTACTGTCGCAGATTTCGAAACAAAACTATATTTCAAATATTGGAACCGACGCATCCGCGCACACCGCAAGACCTCGTATCGAAACCAGTGGGAAGCCCAACAAGTCCGGGTGAATTGAACGGAGGATAACAAAACAGCCATAAATCTTTTTAATCTAACGCCACACCGATCACCGCGACCAAAAATCCCACGGTCGCTGGCAAAAATACCATATTTCTCCAACCCCGGTCCCCAATGATCACCGCGACCCTTTCCAGCCGCCGGTCCGATCATTCGAAAAAGAATTAATCGCCGCGACGTAGGCGCCACCGTCAACGAGCATCATCGACGATCGAAATGGCGATTCGTTATCCTGGTAACAGGTGCCGGGTACCACCGGCGTAACAAAAACACGAGGGGTAGTTGGGCGCGCGAGAAAGGAAGCCCATTAGCGTTCGCGCGAAAGCGAAGTGGTCGTTCATTCATGAACTCGCCAGACATACCGTTGTACCCACTATCGTACTACTATTACTACTACTACCGTCACTACTACTACTACTACGCGGCCACGTCACCACCACTTTTACGCCACTCCAACGGCGCCGTTAGTGTGGGTTACGTGTTCCACCGCAAACCGGCACCACCACTGCACACCCCGTAGCACCGCGTTCCTCGCGTTCTTACCCGGAGGAGTTCCGAATGCTCCTGCGTTGCAGATCCCACCCCTTACTTCATCACCGGCCACCTTGACACTGAAAGTGCCCGCGAATCGCTGCATAAATTAATCGGTCGAGAAATGTGGAGCTTTTTCCTGGCAATCTGTCCCAAGACTACTGGAACGTTGGGTGAGAAGAAGAGATTTTCATGAGTCCTTCCTGAGAAAGTCTTAACTTAATATTAAAGCAATCGATCTTCCTTTTTAAAATTAATAACTCCTTCGTTAAAAATTATTTAACATCAGCAACATGAATTTAAATACCCCAAAACTTAGCAATCTAAATAATTACAGATGAGGGTTAATAACGTATATAAAATATTTTAAGTCATTTGCAACCCAAACAAATTCATTCCCTATTTCGAACAACCTCATTCAATTCAATTCAAATTTCCATAATCACCATTGCATTATTTACATCCATTCTGCAATCACCTGAAGGCCTCTGAAAACACTTCACATTTTTACCAATATTTCCCAAATACCTAAAATTTATTATATACACCCTTCTCTTTTAACAGTACCCTTTATCGAATAAAAATGGGTATAAATACCTCACGAAACAGCGATCGAAGGAAAAAGAACGAGTGGGTCCTCTGTTCTCTGGCAACACCCTGTTGGCCAATAGGAATTTACGAGCTCGAGACGAGCCTACGCGATATCTCGATTACGAATTTCGTCGGGATTCGTCGAATTAACGTCGAAATCGGTCACAGAACCCGAACGAACAGCGAGGAGAGTCCGTTTACCCCGAAACGAATGGCAATACGAATGGCGAGGAAACAGGGGGGATTTTCATCGAGCACATGACGTTTGATTATTTTGAGACAGGGAATAATTATACAAAAATAAGGGGTTATTTACACGGGAGCATAAATAACTGGGTAAACGGGTTGATTTCTCGTTATCGTGGGGAAAATGCGAGACGTGAGCAACGATCGACAGTGTTGGGGGTTGGACGCGATCGAAAAACCGAGCGGCGCGCCGGTCAAAGGGGTGGAGGAAAAAGGGAAAAAGTGGAAACAGGGTATGAAAAGTAAATTGGGCTGGGATGGATCGACTGGACGCCTTGTTTGAACTGGCCAGGCGAAATTAGCGAGCTGCCCGGCTACTGTGCAACGAGGTAAACGATGGAAGGGTGGAAAAAGGATACACACGCGGGGTGGTTCCACGCTCGGAGGAGATGGAAACGTTGCGGAAACGTTCCTGATGTCTTCAATGATTCAGGACTTCAAAAAGACAGGTGAGCGTTGCTTTTTCAATCCTCCAGCCCGTGTTTCTCCCCTGTTGTACCTTTTAGGCCATCCGGAATTCGTTTTGATTCGATGGGGATGTTGATCAACATTGTTTTCAAGGAATTTCGTTCGAGTTTGCTTCTAAGTTTTTAATTTGATCCTTGCGAATTTGACGTTTTACGCTTTTGGATATTTTAACCTTCAAGAGTGGCATTTATTACATTATACTAGATCAAAATTTATCAATCGACACAAATTTGTATTCTATAGATTTATAGTAATCTGATAAAATTATCTAGCAGAATATATTCTGGTTGCTCGTAAATATATGATACAAATAAATCACTATTATTAATCACTAGATCTCGAAATCTTCGTACCGATAGTCACGTCTACTATATCATAATCTTACTTAAAAATTCATATATAATAAAATGTGCGATAAACTCAATCCTATTAATTTTCTATTAATTAATAATCATTAGATTTCAATATTTTTGCCACGAGGACCACGTCTACACCATCGCAATCTCCTAAAAAATTCAGGAAATATAAAAGCAATCCTACTGTCGCAGATTTCGAAACAAAACTATATTTCAAATATTGGAACCGACGCATCCGCGCACACCGCAAGACCTCGTATCGAAACCAGTGGGAAGCCCAACAAGTCCGGGTGAATTGAACGGAGGATAACAAAACAGCCATAAATCTTTTTAATCTAACGCCACACCGATCACCGCGACCAAAAATCCCACGGTCGCTGGCAAAAATACCATATTTCTCCAACCCCGGTCCCCAATGATCACCGCGACCCTTTCCAGCCGCCGGTCCGATCATTCGAAAAAGAATTAATCGCCGCGACGTAGGCGCCACCGTCAACGAGCATCATCGACGATCGAAATGGCGATTCGTTATCCTGGTAACAGGTGCCGGGTACCACCGGCGTAACAAAAACACGAGGGGTAGTTGGGCGCGCGAGAAAGGAAGCCCATTAGCGTTCGCGCGAAAGCGAAGTGGTCGTTCATTCATGAACTCGCCAGACATACCGTTGTACCCACTATCGTACTACTATTACTACTACTACCGTCACTACTACTACTACTACGCGGCCACGTCACCACCACTTTTACGCCACTCCAACGGCGCCGTTAGTGTGGGTTACGTGTTCCACCGCAAACCGGCACCACCACTGCACACCCCGTAGCACCGCGTTCCTCGCGTTCTTACCCGGAGGAGTTCCGAATGCTCCTGCGTTGCAGATCCCACCCCTTACTTCATCACCGGCCACCTTGACACTGAAAGTGCCCGCGAATCGCTGCATAAATTAATCGGTCGAGAAATGTGGAGCTTTTTCCTGGCAATCTGTCCCAAGACTACTGGAACGTTGGGTGAGAAGAAGAGATTTTCATGAGTCCTTCCTGAGAAAGTCTTTCATGGATACTACCCCTTGCTTGATCACCGGCTACCTTGACGCTGAAAGTGCACGCGAATCACGATATTTTTGCAATCTGGCCCTAGACGACTGAAACTTTGGATGAGAAGGAGGAAGTTTCATGAGTTCTTTTGGAACATATCTTTTGCTGAAAACACCCTTTACTTGATCACCGGCTACCTTGATACTAATTTTCATGGATACTACCCCTTGCTTGATCACCGGCTACCTTGACGCTGAAAGTGCACGCGAATCGCGATATTTTTGCAATCTGGCCCTAGACGACTGAAACCTTGGATGAGAAGGAGGAAGTTTCATGAGTCCTTTTGGAACATATCTTTTGCTGAAAACATCCTTTACTTGATCACCGGCTACCTTGATACTGACTGCACAAATGAATCACGGATATATTAATCGGTGGAGAAGAGTGGAAATTTTTCCAAGCAATCTGTTCCAAGACTACTGGAACGTTGGTTAGATTAGGTTAGGTTACTATAGGTTACTATACTACCCCTTACTTGATCACTGGCTACCTTGATACTGAAAGTGCTCGCGAATCACAGCATTTTTGTCTGGAAATCTGGCTTAGATGACTGAAACATTGGTTGAGGCGGAGGAATTTTTATGGGCCCTTTTGGAAAACACCCTGTCTTTTGCTGAAAACACCCCTTACGTTATCACCGGTTACCTTGGCACTGAATGTGCACGCGAATCTCAGAATTTTTACCTAGCAATCTGGCCCTAGACGACTGAAACCTTGGATGAGAAGGAGGAAGTTTCATGAGTCCTTTTGGAACATATCTTTTGCTGAAAACACCCTTTACTTGATCACCGGCTACCTTGATACTGACTGCACAAATGAATCACGGATATATTAATCGGTGGAGAAGAGTGGAAATTTTTCCAAGCAATCTGTTCCAAGACTACTGGAACGTTGGTTAGATTAGGTTAGGTTACTATAGGTTACTATACTACCCCTTACTTGATCACTGGCTACCTTGATACTGAAAGTGCTCGCGAATCACAGCATTTTTGTCTGGAAATCTGGCTTAGATGACTGAAACATTGGTTGAGGCGGAGGAATTTTTATGGGCCCTTTTGGAAAACACCCTGTCTTTTGCTGAAAACACCCCTTACGTTATCACCGGTTACCTTGGCACTGAATGTGCACGCGAATCTCAGAATTTTTACCTAGCAATCTGGCCCTAGACGACTGAAACCTTGGATGAGAAGGAGGAAGTTTCATGAGTCCTTTTGGAACATATCTTTTGCTGAAAACACCCTTTACTTGATCACCGGCTACCTTGATACTGACTGCACAAATGAATCACGGATATATTAATCGGTGGAGAAGAGTGGAAATTTTTCCAAGCAATCTGTTCCAAGACTACTGGAACGTTGGTTAGATTAGGTTAGGTTACTATAGGTTACTATACTACCCCTTACTTGATCACTGGCTACCTTGATACTGAAAGTGCTCGCGAATCACAGCATTTTTGTCTGGAAATCTGGCTTAGATGACTGAAACATTGGCTGAGGCGGAGGAATTTTTATGAGCCCTTTTGGAAAGCACCCTGTCTTTTGCTGAAAACACCCCTTACGTTATCACCGGTTACCTTGGCACTGAATGTGCACGCGAATCTCAGAATTTTTACCTAGCAATCTGGCCCTAGACGACTGAAACCTTGGATGAGAAGGAGGAAGTTTCATGAGTCCTTTTGGAACATATCTTTTGCTGAAAACACCTTTTACTTGATCAACGGTTACCTTGACACTGAATGCACAAGCGAGTCACTGATATATTAATCGCTGGAGGAAAGTGGAGGTTTGTGCTGGCAATTTGGCCCTAGACGACTGAAACGTTGAGTGAGAAGGAGAGATTTTTATGGGTCCTTTTGGAGAATGTCTTTTGCTTCTCGCCGGGTTGGTTAGGTGCGCGTGTGTGGATGTGTGTGGACTAGGGCAAAAACGCGAGAGGTAAAGTTTGGCGATGGGGTATTTGGTTTTAGGAGCAACGGGAGAATTTGTGAGAGGATTCTGGTATGGGCCAGTGAACGTTCCGAGATTGTTTTACGCGAGGAAGATGTTCGATGAATTTTCTTTTTACTCGCGAGAAAAATTTATTGCGATGCTTCGGGAGATAAAATCTGCAATCGAGAAATTTTTCTTCTGCCTCATAGTACGGTTTGAGAGAGTAGAATCGAGTGTGAATTAGAGTAAATAAAAGGAATAATATTTTTCGTTGTGAAAATTGATCATGTAAGATTTTGGAAATAAAATTGGTTGGAGAGAGTGTCACGTTAATTTAACGTATAATTAAACATAATTATATCGTAATTAGATGATCAATGGTTAATGAATTGTGATCAATTACGCTATTTAAAAACAAGCCCTATATTTTTGTGATCACAACCCTGCCTTAAATTAGTATCACTTATTTAAAAATAAAAGTCCTGATCTAACTCACTTTCCTAGATTTTTGTGAATTCCCTTTGTTTCTTTTATTCTTTATAATTCGTATAATTCATGTAAGACTTCCTTTTTGTCCTTTTCTCTTTTATTTCCTTAGGTCTTTCTCTTTTTTCTTCTGTGGTGTGTACTTTATAGGCTCCTTTTCCAACCTCTGAATGTTTTCTCGCGTTTCTTCTATTGTTTGAAACTAGCTACCATTGTTTGAAATTCAGCATACTTTATGTTTTCTTGTATTGGAAATTATTTTCATTCCAACCGTTTTTGGAGACTTAATTTTTCCACGTTTTAATATTAAATGAATGTTATAATTCTGTACAGACACGCAGAGACAGCATTTTATATTTTAATCTTTTATTGCTTTTTAATGTGAAGGGATCTTTCTAATATAGAATTTTTAGATTTTTTGAAGATTTGTGATAATGTATTTATATGTGAGAAACTCAAGAGTTCGAATTGAAACCTAAGTGACATTTTGAGGAAATTATAAATTTTTGTGAAATTACGAAGAAACAATCTTTGAAGAAATTCGAATTACGAAGGTATATTTTGACCTGAGAAACTTTCGAAGGACTAAGGACTTTTCAGATTTTGGCGGGAGATGCCAATTATCAAAGAAGAATGAAGAATCAACCCTCTGAATAAATTGGGAATTAAAATTCCAAGTAGGAAAATCAAGAAGACTAAGATTCAGACTCGAGACCTTTAAATTAGACATCGAATACTCTAATCATTTATCTAAGAAGACTAATAAACATACTTGATCTTTGTAGTATTTCAGGACGACGAATTTACTTACTATATAAAGTATTGATATTTTATAGTAATGTAGTAGCTATAATTCATTGCAAAATTGAGAATATCAATATTTTTAATATTGTAGACAAATGGAAAATAATAATTATAAAATTTCTACTGATGATATATTATTAAATACCTCTTTCTTTATATTAAATACTTGTTAATAACATCGACTAATATTTAATTAATTACATAAATTTAATTCTCTATAAAATTCAATTTTTCATATTTTCAACATTACGAACATAACTTAAAGCAACAATTAAACCAACTTAACTCTGAAAGTTACTTTAGAAGTAAATTCCTCCTCCTTCGCTGACTCATACAACAAGATACTGCACGTTTACTGTGCACTTTGAAATCCAATGTAGTGAAGATATATTAAATGTAAACAATTTTTTATGCAACTTCCATGGAACTTTAAACACCGCAATCAGTCGTATACGATACTTTGACGGCAAAAAGAATTTCGAAATACCCCTTTACGCCTGTACGTGACGGTTTACGGTCATTTTATGGGATGCTACGCCGCAAATAAACTTCTTATAGCTTGAAATAAAAGCGGCCTCGGTGTATATTTTTTTTTTTTTACGACGAATTCCAAAAACCATTCTGCTCATGGAGGCGCGCTAAACTGGAATCTCTGAATTATTGATCCGCCGTATCCACCGAACGGGATCCAGTAAAATATTCCATAAAATGCAAATGTATTCGTCTCTTAATCTTCCATCAGGGAAAATCATTAGAACTTCTCTGCGTGGAATTTATTTAAACCCTACACTCACTCTCCGCTCTTATCCATCGATTTTTCAAATCGTCACAGTTTTCCTCGCAGAACGTTTCCAAAGATAGCGACAATTTTACCTCGATCACCGTTTCCATCTACAAATATAAAGAAAAATTTGGTAACTCTTATAAATTCAATTAAATCGAGATATAAATTGAAAGCAAGATTCCAAGTAAATATAGCCTTCTCTGATCGACGTAAGGGGAACCAGTGTTTGTAAAGATTCCATTTAAGCTAGTCTTAGACGAGTTTTATCGTCGAATGGTATATTTTCTTAAAATAGAAACTCGTTTCGACCGCAACTACCCTCGTTCGCGCGTTTAGCGACAATTATCGGAGAAATCCCGCGAAAATGTTAAATATCTTCAATAACAGCTCGTCGAGTCTCGGATTGAAAAGAAGTCGATCCTCGAACGGCGCGTGATTCCATCGTTTTTTCCTCTTTTTTCCCTACTTCACGCTTTTCCACGACAGCCTCAAACGATTACCACGTACTGCGAATTTTCGCGCGAGAGACAGCCCCTTGAAAACAGTTTAGTTGACCTATTTCCTTCGTTCCAAATGACAGATTGGAATCAAACTTTTCTCGGGGAAATTCTCGCCAAAAATACTGCACGCTGACGTTACCATATGAAGATCGATGGTACGAGGCTATCCAAGATTTCTCAGACGGAACCGCGCTGTCTGCGACACTGATCGACTCTTGTCTGTTATTTAAAAATAAGGAAGACGAATGTGTTACCTCGAAGTTTCGCTGATTTCTCTTCGATGCCTTTGGAAATTCCGAGACACTTGGACGGAAGACGGGGACAGGACGACGTCTGTATTCTCGATATCGACGCCTTGACCCTGAAGAGGCACTGAACTTCATAACTTCCCAGCAACTTACCCAAAAGTTTTCGAGTAAGGATAAAAAGTGGCAGGAGCGTGCATAAACAGGATCAACTTGTGCTTTCAGCGTCGAAGACGTGTTCGTCGATTTTGTGTGGAGATCTGTTATTAAATGGACCAAATTGGAATAAGTTTCGTGTGATTTTAATTGGAGTTAATTTCGTCTCTTAGTATAACTGTTTCTAATTTCCACGTGGTCGCTATGACGCTATGTGTATTTCTTAAATCTCCTTTAAATCGTGTTTTCTCATCGCTAGTATTTTCATTAGCATACTGTTGTTCTGATAGATATAGCAAAATTATCGTTAGGCTTTAGAGGAAAATATAAAATGGTTCTCTCACGCGTCACATAATTGAAATTTTGATTATAGAGAACTGATTCGTACCAATCTGAAAATAATCCTAATTGGAAACATGGATGACAAAGTCACGAAGGAATGACCGACAATGAAAAGTCTAACACCTAACGTGGACAACAGAACCAGAGGAACTCGAGGAAGACACTTGAAGTACACGTGACAAACCTGAGCCAATGGCACGAGCATCGAGATGCTGTCAGAATGATGGAAATGCACGATTCAACTTTTACATCCAAGTGATCAAACACGCGAAGCAAGGAGCCAGCAATTAAACAGGGATACGATCCAAACGATAATTCACTGTTCCCAACCGGAACGTGGGTCTTCGCTCACTCGGCACTCGGCGAATCAATTTCGACGTGGTGATCAAGCAACCAGGAGCAGCATCAGGCCGAACGTTGGAGGATCGCCGAAATTCCCAGTCGAAATGCTCTCTAACGAGCCAGCCCGCACGCAGGCCCGGCCTCGAGGACACGTGGCGATTCTCCGCGTTCCACCAAGAATTCACCCTTCTTTCCCGAACATCCCCAACAATCCAGCGTTCACTCTCACGGCTACTCCGAGCAAAAACTCACCCAACGAACCCACCAGCGACAACCTCCACCTCTCGATCCCTTTCTCCGGATCTCAATACGTCCGATCGAACGCACGATGGTCGTAAACGTTATCACGAGTCATCCCCAAACGAACCGCTGAGCGAGGACGAAAGAAATGCTAGCGGGAATGCGAGCGGTAATAAAAAGGCGTGAAGCAAAAGATTCTCACCCCCCGCAGCAGCCAGGCCTCGCAGCTTCCGCTGGAGCTCCGACCGTAAACACACGTCGGTGGTTGATCGCGCACTGAAGTTTCCACCGCGGATCCGGCATCCGACTAGGATCCCACACCGGTGACGCCAGGTGCTAGGTTTTCCTAAGGGTTGGTCGTGGTCGGAGATCTCTCGGGTTCTTAGGAAATTTGGAAGACCCAGAGGAAGGAAGGGTGTCTAGGGTGCGATGACTGAGTTGCAGGTGCCGGTTCTATTCGTTGTTTGCGATGCTGTTTGGTTTGGGTTCCATGTTGCGTTGACAGTCTGTGCTTTGTGGATTTTATGGATTTTGCTTTGGTATCCCATAAGTGCGTTCCTGTAGCAATTGTTTGTGGTATTTTGTTAGATTCAAGAAATGAAATTGAGTTTTAGAATTTTTGAAAGTTTTTGGGAAATATGTGGATTTGGAAAATATAATATATAGAGTGTAAATGAATGTTAGAATGGAACAAATAGTGATAAAATTTTATGTGGTAAATATCTAAACGAATGATGAATGATTGAAGGATAATTTTTCAAAAAATTACTAGATAAAGTCATTGAGACAGCTTGCGAGAGGATAATCTCGTAACCCCAAAATATTCACAAAGATCATCTCCTACTGCAAACGAAACTTCTACATAAACTTTCTTGCTATTTCTCCAATATTGCATGTTTTTATTCGATCACGTTAAGCCTCCGCTTTTTCACAAACCCAATATGTAGATTTTTCGCTCGATCAACTCCCTTACACAATCCTGAACAACAATCCAACAAGATATACAGGGGATAAGCAAATAAAGCCTACGTAATCTACATCGTGATCTTCTATATATCCCTACAAATTATTGCATCTATTCAAACATGAAGACACCTTTGATATATCTTAAATGGATCCCAAAAAGGGAGCTATTTATTTTCAGGAAGACGAGATTCGCCCGCAATTCGATTACAATCCTACCAAGTTAGATATCTGTATAAAATATAAGATATCTCGTGAAGATCATACGTGAACATTTGACTCTGGTATTAAAAATTTTGCAAAAGCGAATTCGATGAAAATGAAATCAGATCGCTGAGGAAAAGTCGATGGTTTCCACCGGTTGCAGATTTGCCGGGGTTCTAGGTCGGTGAGAACTTTTTGCTCCAGCAAAGGCTTCTTGTTCCTGGGACTTGTTAAGAACTCGCCCTCTCGCTTTTCCGGCGGCACCCGGATAAAACGACCCGTTTACGTGAACCTTGCCCACTCAATGTATACACAATGACCCCTTTGAATAAATTTTCGATAATACTTCTGAAGAGAAATATCATACGTCGTGCCGTAATAAAAGTTTTCCTCCGTGTGCTTTGGAAAGGTGGTCGAAAAGGACAGTCGTAATGTGTGGAAAGAATTTCAAATTTATGTAACTGCTATTGGATTATGGTGCTTGGAAGAACTACGAGACCGGAACTTATAATCTTTTCCATCTGAAAAGGGTAAGTTAATAAACTTCCTCAAAGAAATTGAAATTATAATTGAAACAAAATTTGATATATCAGTTAATTTATAATTAAGTACAGGTAGTTGAGTTTTCAATGTCCAACGAGAAAACTAAAGTATTGTACATTGACTGCAATAAAATCTTGAAACTGAAAAATATTTGTTTCAATTCGTTGTTGTAAACATTTAACAATTATGCATGTTATATATGTTTAACAACAAAATACAACCAATAATAATTATGACGCAAACGTAATCAAATAGTTTTATTCTCATCGATTTCATCAAGCTCGATATTTATTAGTGGAAGTACAATTTAATGAGAGAAAATTGAAACAGATATTATTCAGTGTTTATTCTACTACTACGACAGGTTAGTAATGTAAGCAATCATGCTGTAGGCCATATGGCGCCAAAGCAACCATGCTATTTATAAGAGAAACAATACGAAGCAGTATTAATCAAGTGACTATCCTTGATAACTAAATACAATTTCGCTGCTATTTATTACTAGACATTTCATAAATTCTTTTCCACGGAAACAAATACTATTATTTCCGTGTATACATTTATCTACGGTGTTTTACCCAAACCAGTTTATACCACCTATGCTCCTCTCACGTATTTGTTTTCCTAGTCAATAAATTCTCTTAGAAAATCCATCTAATACCAAAAAATAATATTATTAAAAAAATGTTTATTCCGCATATTTTTAATATCTTATATTTTAAATAATTAAAAGACTAAAAATACCACATAATGCGATTAAAAGCCAAATCCAGTTATTAGAAATAGACATTCATATAGTGCAACTAATTACCTCGCATTCTGACGCCCCAGAGGATTTTAACACAACCGCCTAAGAGGCTGCTGCGCGGAGGAAGGTTAACCATCGTGGTTGGCCGCGAGATCACCACGAACCTCCTGGCTTCCGAAGCTCTCACCGCGGATTTAGCCGGCCGCCAGTACTTGCTGAATCTGGAGCGATTAATAGCCCGCCGTGTATGCAGAGACATGGACGAAACATAATCCCTGGTCGTGGGACATTCGAATAAATACGTGTGAATTACACTCGTAACCTGAAAACGAACAATTTAATTAAAATGGATCCTTTTCACCTAAATCGAAAGTAAACGGTATAATTCGCTGAAACTACGATTTTTCGTAGAAAATATCGTGCAACTCGGATATACAATTTATCACAGACTATATTATATTATATGTATAATTTAAGTATTTAATTGTACTAGTATGTGAAAGTGAAATAAAATGAGCCTGCAATCCTGCTCATATTAAAAAGATTTAGTCATTAAGTAGCTAGACGTAAGAAATGTATCGTGTATATATATAGGCAGTTATTAAGTATGGCTTATTTCACTACAAGCAAAGGTTAGTAAAATGTAGAAAGGTAATATAATTGACAAAAACCAAAGTTGAAAATCTAAGAAACCAAAATGGTATATGAATAAATTCTATTCGTAAAATTAAATTCAATTTTCCCTCGCCAAATTCAAGAACTTTAATTGATTGTAAAAACAATATGTCGTTGAAGTATATAGTTTCATATAAATGGACAATTTCACGTCGCATCACTACCGTCAAGGTATGAATCGGGAATAAATTAGATAAAGAACAATATTGCAACTATGCCGTTGCACGATGATTTTAATACTATCAAAAGTAAAATAAGAAACAAATAAAAGTACATACCTTAAATTACAGAGGTAAAATGAAGTGAATAGTTAACACAAAATAATCAGACGCTGTTCGAACGTTCGAACAATTTTACTCGCCATAGACTACGTACGTCAATGCACGGTTAGACCGGAAATGTATTTAAACTTAATGTTACATAGTTACAAATAAAAATTTAAACTTTTATTTCTAGCAAATTGTGTTTTATTTTGTGCATTATCGATCAAAAATATTAATACAAAATTATATGCGACATAGTGATATTAGAAAATTTGTAAATATAGTTTAAATCACAAAATTAGAAAACCTACCAAATACATAAAATTTTATACTCTCAATTAATTAGAATAGTACATTTAAAAAAAATTTAACCGTTAAATGAATATTCTTTTTCGTTTCATATTCAATATGGCCAAAGTATGACTATAATAAAAACTTGCAATTGTCATATTTCAATCAATTTTTTATTACGCATTACATCAATTTTTGAATAATTTAAAACCATTTATTTCATTTCTTAATCCCATTTAAAGAAAAGAAAATGGAATAAAATTGGATTAAAATAAAAATTCACGTTTTGTTTATTAATTTATATGTATATTTTATTAATAATATACTCATCTTTGTAGCAACATTTATAAAAATGTTAAACAGCATATAAATATGTTATCACTACATATTTACAGAGTATTCATTATAAATTATATCATATTTATAATTTTTTTCATTGTTTAATACCTCCATATGATAAGTAAAATATTACAATTTAGTCCTAGCTAAAAATTATAAGGACTCTAAATAAATAATCTCACATCATAAGAAGTAGTTCTTAAAATAATTCACTAAATATATGGACCCTCCATTTTAGAAATGCTTCTGGCAGTATGGCATTTCATTCGTGTCTACGTCGAATAAACTAGTACAAAAAGTCATATGACCTTATTATTTAGTTGTTCGATATAAAGTATTTTGTGTTGTTTTTCCTTGTTCAAATACTAGTGCTGATAAAGTTATTACACGATATCGTATAAAAAGTTTATTGTACCTCCGATATGAAATGTTCTCAGTTAGACTAGTTTTGTGCGATCAATAACATTACAAATTACAGCGCTCTCCTTCATATTTTACCCTATTTTAAAATATGACGGTAATTTGATTCCTGTACAATTCCTTTCATTTAAGTAATTTATATCTGATTTCCATTTCATACTTTTCCTAATTATTCAATAGAAACTGATATTCAATCAACGTTAACATATTGTCCAGTAACTGTGGCCGTTTGATGATATCTTCTTCTTCCAGCAAAGTCCTCATTTTCTTCATTTAATTGAGCTGAACAAGTTTCAACACCAGGATGTACAGGTGTAACAACAATTTGCTCATAGTCATACACCTTTTTTCTGCAATTTGTAAATTTTATATTTTAAAAAATAATTTTATCAAGAAGAATATTATAAAAGTATTGAAAATTACCCCATAATCCGTAATAACGATATTTTCAGCCATTTAAAAAATTTAAATTCGGATGAAACACCTGGCTTAACTGCAGGGTTAGCATGACCAATATAACTCCAAACGAGGAAAACGACAACAATATTGGCAATAGCATAACCCCAATGAACGAGAAACATAATAAGTAATTTTATAAGACACTAGAAAATAAATTCATATTATAATCAAGTTTAAATTATTTATATAATAATAGATCACAGCAAACTCACTCCCAATAGTGAAAACCATCTATTACACAGAGGACTATACCAATTTCCTAATTTGTTATGGATATGAACTTTTCGTTCTGAATTATCCGTGCCACTACCATTTTCATCAATACTTGGAGAAGAATCTATATAAACATTATTTTCGGAAAGGCTAGGATTTCTCTAAAAATTATAAATAAAATTTTTTTTTTTTCTTTGTCGCATAATTATTAATTACAAATTTACTAATACTTACAATGAGATTTTTATGCCTTATTCGCTCAGGGAATAAATTATCCAAGTCATTATCTGTATCTGTTATTGAATTGTTTCTACTTGCAGAGCCGTAATCGCGATCGAATGTTGGGGATTGTGTTCGAAATCTTTGTTCTCGAGACAATTGTATATCAAATGTTTGTGCGAGAGCAAAATACGCATAATCCAAACACGCATATGTTAAAAGAAAAGGCATTGTAACAATTGGTGCAAGGGTATTAATTTGACCAGTAATGATGAAAGTCAGTGTAACAACAGCAACAACTAACATTGCATATACAGGTACTTTGTTTGGTCCTTTCTAAAATTCATTAATTATTTTATCATTATTATAATACATAATAATAGAAATGCGTAAATATAAAATTATACCTACCCCTCGTTGTAAACAATTCATTCCAGGTATAACATTTTGACTAGCAATAGATTGAAGAACTCGTGGTGTACCATACATCGCACCCAAACAACTACTGAATGATGATACATAAAGACCTGCTAGCAACAGTACTGAAATCGCTGATACCGTTGATGCAATCATAAAATTTGTAAGCAATGCCTTTCGAGTACAAGTTGCCGCGAGGAACATTGAGAAACATAAATACAAAAATGTTCTGAAATTAAATTACTGAATTATGATCCACTTTTTAACAACACAAACAATATGAACACAATGAGCTATGATTTTTACCCAGTTCCTACAGCTGCCAATGTACCATTAGGAATATCAGTAGATGGATGTTTTAAGTCTCCACTCATATTAATTCCAGCTAAGACACCTGTTACAGTAGGAAAAAATACTCCAAAAACTGTAAACCAACTGTACCCATCTTGATAGTTGGTAAAAGTATTATTTTTCAAGTTTCCTGACAACCAACCTTCAAAACCAGCCTCTATAATGTATATAAAATTATTATTAGAAGAAATAATATATGTACCATAAATTAAGGACTATCTTATCTTACCAATATTCACATGAGTAAAACTTCCAACCATAAAGTCTACACCGGCAAGCAAAAGAATTAGTAAGAGAATAAATTGGAGTTTTATAACCCATTTGACACCAGCAATATTAATAACAGATAACAAGATAACAGCAGCACAAGCAAAACCACGTTCTGCCCATGCAGACTCTAAACCCACAAGACCAGCCATAGATTCTCCAAACCCTAGAACATTTAGAGCACAGCCCACCGCCTAAAGAGAGTTTTAAAGTAATATTCTAAGTATTATTGCTATACAAATTGTCCCACCTGACCAAAACAATATAGTAGTCCAATAGATCCACCAAATCTTGATCCTAATACATGTGACAACAAAAAGTAAACTCCACCACTCTCTACACGACATCTTTCACATATTCCCACAGCAGACAATACAGTTATTAGTGCAATACATACTGAAACAACAATGAAATCTTTAATTTCTTTAAATTGTTAAACTCAATCATCATTTGTTAACACAAATATAATTATTATTACCTGTACACAAAATGATTAATACAGCATTAAGAATACCAGCTTGGCCCACTATCCACCCTGCTCTCAAAAAAACAATAACTCCAAAGATATTAATTAAACAAGATGTAAATACTCCATCCCATGTTCCAAATAATATAGGCTGTGAAATGAAAAAATTTGATTTCCACCAAGGATCAGCACTCTGAAAAATAAAAATTTTGAAAACAAATAATAAATATTCTTACCTCAGTGACTTACATATTCTTGAGCAAATAACTCATTTGTTCCAGTTTGATACATTTCAGGCCCAAGTTCTGCATATTCTCTATTATTTCTTTGTGCTTCACTATTTCTTTGAGTTTCTGCATTATTATGTAATCCATATCTAGACCAATCGATATCCCTATTATTTGCAGCATCACCATTTGAGAACTGATTTCTGTCATTTGATTCCATGTCTTCTTTTACGTAAGTAAAGTATCTTATATAGTATTAATTATAATTAATTACTTGTTGTTAACAATTACATCAGTCTTCTTATTTTTTACCAATTCCAATTTCATAAAAATTTTAAACAATAAGCTGACAGGCATATACAAAATTCTTCTCTAAGGATCATTCTACATCATTTGAAAAAATACATATGTAATTAATATTTAAAAAAGAAATTACAGCAAACAATATATCATATGACATAAGCCTCGAATTATTTTACTGTCATAATAAAAATGTTTATTAACGACTTTTATTAAAATAGGTTAGAACACGATTCCAGTGTTTTAAATAAGACAACAATTATTATAGGCCTCCACAATAACATAGCAATTTGCTACATTCATCCTTTATCAATTTATCAACTTCTTATATCAACTTTATTGCTTCAAACATATCACCAAATGGTGACGTGAATTCCACAGTAGAACGACCATTTTTGATCTTTCTAACGGTACTTACTATAAGTAGTGTACGAGGTGATTAGTTCACCTCTAAACGCATATTGATGCTAATTGATGGAATATTTATATTTCAATAAATAAATCATTTCCTATAATAAAAAATCATTTATTTAATAATATAATTACAAAGCGTTTATTAAATAAATAATTTTACAGTATTAGAAAAAAGATGTATATGCATAGTAATTTTAAAACCATTGTATTTTATTAAAGGACTTAGTAATTTGGATATTTAAACATAACATGACTTTAAAATATACATTTATTCGTATTCATTACAGATTATAAACAAATCATACCCACGTAAATGTATTAATCTAGAAATACACTCACTCAAGACAGTCATTCACTTCATAAAGGTAGAAAATCCAAATTACTTCAGGATTTATTTGAGGTCATTGTTTGTTCATAACATAATGACTACGCGCAATCTACAAATACCGCTAAACACTCTTCATTCACGTACGCGACATTCTTACAACACAAAACATACATTTGCTCAGTTTCTTCAGAAACTGAGTTCAGCGTAATAATAACAATAATCGATAGTTTTATCTCACGAAATATTAAATTGCATATTTACAATAGCATTCATGCTCCCCTTCTCCATTTCTCGCCATTACTAAATTTAGTCATTTCTCGTCCGCTTACGCCACACGTACCAATTCCAACTCGACCATTCACATTTTCTGGCGTTGCAAATATACTCTTTTTAATTACACCTTTCTTTGAAGACTACATTAAAAAATATAGAATATTAGAAATTAAAAAACTCAATCAAAAACTTTAAAATAATTTATTAATAATACCTTGTTTGTAAATGCTAGCCATTTATTTTTTTCCATCTCACGTTCTTCTTCAAGTTCTTTAAATCGCTGAAGCTTCCTCTGTTTCTTTTTCTTTAAGTATTCTCTTTGCTTGTTAGGATCTGATCCTGCTACTGCAGCAGCTTGCATTTTTCTGTAAATTAATAAATCCATCATTCATGAAAGTAACCAGTAGGTAAAAATCTACCAACATATTTCCATATAAAATTTCTTGCTAAATATAAAAAATATTAATAATGCTGTAATAAATTCTATTAATAATAATTATTGTGAAATTAATTGTATGCAGAAACAGTGAGTACTTGCTACTATTTCATGAAATATAATGTTTAATGTTCCATATCTATAAGAGTAATTATAAAATAAAAATAATTTTATTTTACCTACAAATTTATTAAGATAAATTAATATAAATTAAATTAAAAATTTACTTATAATTATTAATTTTATAAATTATCTTCAACATTACTATCACAAAATTTTGTATTACTGTGTTATAAAAACATTATTATTGTATACAAGTGTAAATTTAAATCAACTACAACAGCATTTGAAGAGAATAAAAAAAATATTTCAACAAAAATCTGTTATTTCTTGTTACCTTTTCCTGGATTCCGGCGATGTACATGAACAGTGCGACATCAAGAGACAAATGAACAATAATGGAATTTCAGCATACCAAACAGTGGAGTGAATATCGTTGCCAATTGGGAATAAAGGAATAAGGAGAAAAATGAACAATTAGTAATCATTGTTTCTTATAAAACTTATCCCGCAATGCTCTTCAAAAAGCTGATATGTGCTTAAAATTGCAGGGAGGGTCATGTTAATAATGACTACCAATAAATGAAGATAATAAGTACTTGTCAACTCACTTTGACTTCTGATCTGCCCAATCTGATGCTGGCCTTTTGGCTACAGACTTTAGCTGACTAAGCATTGTGACATCTGTGTTTTTATATTCATTAAATGTTACATTAACAACACCATCTTCACTTATTGCATCTATGGTTGCCTCATAGTATCTAAAACAATTCAGTAACAATAATAATACATATGTTATTATCATAAGAACTTCATAATTGATATTAGAATGGAGTAAATATTAATTTATCATAATAATATATACAAGTTACAATTACTTACTTGCCATCTTCGCTCCAGGGTGCCATACACTGATCACCAATCTTCCATTTATTGGCCAGAACTGCAAGTAAAATAGGATCTTTAGCATCCATGCCATTGGCTTGCCTTTTTTCCTGCTGTTGTGATTTAATTAAATCATGTGTCAGCTCTATTACTTCCTCGAGATCAATTTTCAATTTCAATAGTTCTTCATTAGTAGGATCCGTGGTAAGCGCTGCTTCCACCTAAACCAATAAAATACAAAATTTATTTAACGGTGTAACGTCGTAAACAAAAAAGGAATCGCCAAAAATGGACTCGCCATTTTATCATTTATGTTAGGTTAAGCAAAAAACAAAAGCCTTACCTGTTGAAGCTGCAATTTATAATTCTGTAAATCGTCCATGGTGAAATAAAGATTAGCGGCCTATTAACAAAGATGAAAATAATGTCCAGAAATCGTTCTTTTCCTTCCTAATACTACTGTCAGAAAATCAAGCAAAAGCGAACACTGAAGAACACTCTACCCTCTATGTGTGTACACGATCGTATTAAATGCAAAACAATGCGTAAGATGGCACTGTCATTTTTAGCATGATAACTAAAAAGATATAGAAATTATCAACTTTTTTAATGGAAAAGAATTATAAATTATATTTCGTATTTTATAAAATATATGTAAACAGGTAGTATTTTTTACATAACTGAAACCTAATGAAATGTATTAAATTTTATTAATGGTTATGTATACATAATCACAACCGACTTTGTCGACTGTGGGCTAGTATTAGAATCAGCTGTGGGCTAATACTAAAGTCAACTGCGAGGCAATACTAGAGTCAATTGTGGGCTACTAATTGGAACCAATTGTGGGCTAATACTAGAATCAGCTTTGAAGTAATATAATAATTTGATTCGTAACATAATAGTATACGTATATCTTGTACTATACTAACTTGTATTATATAGTATAGAGCAATTAAATACAAATTGTTTTACTAATACTGCTTGACAACTGACGGCAAATGTCAGTCATGGCTTATCCGGTAATTATATTTCTGTTATTAAAATATTTTCTCTAAATGAATAAAATTATCTCTTATTTTTGTATGTATCTAAAATACTCTGTATGTTTATTGTGGTTGTTAAGTATTATAATATTTATTGAATTTTTATTTGTTCATAACTTATTTGCATTTTATTGTTTTAATATAAGTATTACAAATTTTTAGAACACAATGTATGGATCAACTAATTCTGAGGTACAAATAAATCCAGAAGTACAGCAATGGTTTATTGCTGTTGATAGAGATGGCAGTGGAAGAATTACAGCCACAGAACTACAATCTGCTTTAGCAAATGGGCAAGGGGGCACATTTTCAGATACTGCTTGTAAACTTATGATAGGTATATTATTAAAATTTAATATTTTTATTTATTAATTAATTTTTAGTGAAATAACTTAATAATCTCATAATTTTTAATATTTTATTCTCTTTCTATAGGAATGTTTGACAAGGAGAAAAATGGTACAATAGATTTATTTGAGTTTCAAGCTCTTTATAATTATATTAATGCATGGCTAAGTGTTTTTCGTAGTTTTGATCATGATAATTCTGGAAGCATACAAGAAACTGAATTAAATGCAGCATTGATACAAATGGGATATAGATTAAGTCCAGAATTTATTTCATTTCTTATAAAGAAATGTAACCCTATTGGTCTTTCTTGTACTGTTGATCAGTTTATTGTATTATGTGTCCAAATTCAGAGATTCACAGGTAAACAAGTATATAAAAATAAAAATATATTTCAGTAATTAAAAATGTTAAAAATATTAAAAATTACATTGTACATATGTGCATTATCTTTAATTGCTTTTTGCAGATGCTTTTAGAGTAAGAGATACTGACCAAACAGGGGTAATCAGTATTGGATTTGAAGACTTTCTAAATGTTGCACTTAATTGTAGTGTATAACACTTCATCCTTTTTACATTAAATTTAAATTAATTTATTCTGAAATACAAAACTTGTAACTTAATAGTAAAAATTATAATATGTTAGAATTAGTAGCACTTTTCTCTTATTAATCTTAATAATTAGAACACAGGTATATATATTTTTTAGTATATGATTACTTTACAATGATTACAATCAATTTAATTAAATATTATGCAATATTATATAATATTAAATAATATTAATTTAAAAGTTCTAATTATATGGTAAATTTTTGTTTTATTTAAATTTGATTCCATATATATATTTATAAGTAAATAAAGAACATTATCGATAAGTGGCGCTACTGTCATGTCAGTTTGTCAGTATAATGTGATATTAATTGTATGTGCGTTTTATTGATAAGGACGAGAACTTGTTAATATATGTATATTATATTTATATTTTGTGTTTCAAAAATAAGTTTGGTTTTAAAAAAATTATGCAATATTTTAGTTTAAGCCTTACGTTATTCCATTAATTGAGGCTATGTTAGTTAAAAATATATGTTTTATACATAAGTTTCTTATGAAAAATATTATTTATATATCAAAATATTCATTATTTAAAATATTAATTTCTCAAATAATTAATATAGATTATAAATAATGAATATTCTATTTTAAATTATCATTTTTTAAATTTATTCTTGAAAAATATATTCTAACCTAACATCAAAAAATTCAGTATATGTACTACGTATCTTTGCACGTTTTCTAAAATAAGTATTGATTTATTCCGTATATATAGATACATATTTTACAAAACGTTACAATAATTTAAATTACAAGCCGAAGAATAACAACTATATTATTAAAGTATAATAGTATACAATTAAAAACTACGTAATTAGGTAAAAGAACGACTTCAGAATTTATTAAGATATATTGGAACCTCAAATGACAGTAATATGAAACTATCAATAATACATTATTTCATATAAATAAGAAATAGTTTTGATAAATGTTCATCACATGACAATTATATAATCTTTATAATATAAAACAAAAATTTTATTTATGATATGTTATTGTTGACATTTAAAATAAATTTAAGATAACACTGCTTATAATTATATGTAACCTAGAATATAAATAATGATAATTATTTAATTTGATCAGATATTTCAATGAGATTTTAAATGATGAGACAAAATTCAAGAATTATGATATCTCAGTATCACATACTAAGCAGGCACATGAAAGAATACAGGAATTCAATAGATTAAAACGAGCAAGACAACTTCTCGATGCTATTTCCCTTACAAATGAATTACTTGCAGATGGCTCAGATGTAGAAATATTGAGCCTAGCTGGCACAATATTAAAAAGATTAAAAGTTTTAGGTGTATTTAATGTACCATTAGGTAAAGAAGTGGAAATTTGAGTATAAAGATGTACTAGTTACTATTATTCTTCTTTTTCATTAAAATATAATATTTACAGAGAATTCTAGTGAAGATACAAGGACATCAATATTCAAACCTTCTCATACTGGTATCTATCATTGTTGTACATTTTGTTCAAGTGGTGGGAAGAAAGAAGCCACTTGTGGATGTGGAGGAATTATACCTGGTATTGTATAAATTTTTTGAATAATTTTATTATATATTAATATTTCTTATAATATAAAACATTATATATTTAAAGGTGGATATAAAGGTTGTGGGCATGGGCATATTGGTCACCCTGGAGTACATCATTGGTCCTGTTGTGGATCAATCTTACGTTATGGACGTTGCCTAACTTGCCAAACATATATGCATCAATTGCTGTTTTAATGTTAATGGTTTGAAATAAATTTTATTTTTTCATTGATATGTTTTATTACTTTTATAAATGAGTATTTATTATACATAAATAATAATATAAAATTATATAATGAAATTGATATTTTTTACAGAAGTAATATGTGTTTCATAAATTATTTATATAGTAATGCTTATTTTTTATTACAATTTTTTACATCTTATAGGAATGTATAAGTTATGCCTCAAATGACAGTTTTAATATAATCTTAACTTAATTTTAGAATTTGTAACATATTCATCACATGACAATTCGTATATATAGTTTCTCTTTTTTAATAGTGTACTTTTTCTTTCAGAATATTTATAATTTTTTCATATATGTTTATATATTTTTTTTTATTAGAATATTATGTAACAAATGACGAGTAAAAAATTGCTATATTGACATACCTATAATCCATTGAAATGGGAATGTCTCCTATTTCCTCAAAGGTTCCATTTGAAAATGCATCTCTATCATATTGCGTTAAAAGCATGTTTAAAAGTACTTTTGCTCTTTGCAACATTTTTGTTAAATATGAAGTAACTCGTTTGGCTGCACCAGTAGCACTTTCAATTGCATGGCCTCTATGTTGACTACTCCACATACATTCTTTACAGGACACCTAACAAATACCTTACATACTTAAGAAATGCTATTCATTAAACATAAAATACTATGTAAATAAAGGAGCAGAGTATGAACCTGCTGGCAAGCAATGCAATAAAAACGCAAAGCATGTGTTGGATGTTGCTGACAAAGTGTAGTACGCCGTATTTTTGTAGCTTCCCATAATGGTCTTATTAAGTGTTTTGATGGCTTTAATTCCATTGTGATTTGTTGTTGATGTTCCATACCACAATCTAAGCAAAAATTACGGAGACATGTGGAGCACTGAACAACTGCCTATAAAAATATTAAAAACCATATGTTTTCCTAATATTTTTTAAAACAGTAATCTACTTTAAATTTATGTAATGCTTACAACAACTTCATCAGTACAAATGTCGCAAAGTATTTTATTTACAAATCTCGAACGAATAGCGCTCATTACTAGACGATGTTGTAAAGGATAATGTGGAGGTGGTATTGCTGAATTAATATTTGGTAATTGAAAATCACATAAGGGACAAATTTCATAATAATTATTTTTATCAATTTTTGATTGAGTATCTTGCATTCTAATTCCTTTTAATGAATTGTAGTATGCTATAAATATAAATAAAACGCATAATAACGTAATTTATGTTTTTGAGAAGGCAAAATAAATTTCTTATTCTAGATCACTTACATTTACTCATTAATTCTGAAACACACTGTGAACATATAGGATGCAAGCAAGGAAGTAATCTAGGTTCTTGCATCCTTTGACTACATCTAGGACATTGGAAATCTTTATCTTCTAACATATTAAGGGAGAAAAAAATTCCTTCCTGTGTATCTTCATAATTTACTTGACACTTCACATCATGAGGTAATTCAGAAGATTGATATAAAGAATTTACCTTGTTTGTACTCCATAATAAAGGTAACTTAGAACATTTCTTATAGCTAAGTAAAAAAAATTTAAATAGTATTTTTTCTTTTAATATAAATTAAAGAAAATGCTATAGATTGTTCCAAAATAGCATGTACATGAAATTTTTTATGATTTTTTATGATTTTAATTTATAAGGGATGAATTTGTACTTTATATTAATACACATGAAAATTAAAAATAGCGCTTACCGTTCGTTTTTCAGATTTAATGGCTCCACATTAACAATGGGTTGTGTATTTCCAATTTTATTTTTTCGTTCAAGAAATGTGCAATCTTTATTAGGAAGTTTATTGTTTTTATTTTCATCATTTATAGATGATTTTTCACCGCAGCAACTCTTTATAGATTGATACTTTATGAAATCCATAAATACCATTAAATTATGAAGCTAATGTATAAATTGATAAAATTGAAGTTGGATAAATTATTTCTAAGAAAATTAATGAAAACGAATTTACTAATTTATAAAAAAACGTTGTACATATGGAAATTCGTTGATAGATGATATGAATACTTTTTGCACTACTTCGTGTTTGTCGTAGCGTAATGAGTTAAAAATAACATTAAAGAGAGCGCATGCGAAGCGAAATCGTACCTGCATTTTATACCACATGCTTTATATTAAAATCGTTTCTCGCTGATTAATTTACAATTGTAATACAAAATATAAAACTAGGAAACAAATATAAAAAAGGTTTTAGGTGAAATTAATTACCAAATTAACTATATGAACAATAAATTTTATTATTTATCCATACGCAGTGTAAAAATAAGATTGATGATATACATATTAAAGAGCAAATATTACATTCAAGGGATATACATATGAATAAGGAATGAATATGTATGTGTATATATATATACTAATTCCAATACTTTCTAAGGCCGTAATCAAACCAAGTTTGATCATTGTGCTATTATACCGCTTGCGTGTATATAGCGGTGCGTCTACAATTATATAATAAAAATTTCAAATACGAGTACATAATACTAATTAATATGTGTATTATTTCGAATAAATCAAACAATGCAATGAAGTGAGTTTGTGTTTTTTGTTTTTCTAATTAGTACTTAGTTAAGTACATCTAGTTTCGTTATATTCTTTTTACATATGACAATTTCTTCTGTCCAAGAAATTATATTGTTCTTGTTAGGTATATGCTTAAAATTACAGCCCTGTAACTGACTAGTATTTTATGTTATTTTTCCTTTGACCAAACGTACAGAAATGTGCGTCGATTACCAAGATCTTACGTTCTATACATTCCTGAAACGTAGGATTAAATTATAACTTACTTAATGCACGATTCACTTAAATATTAACAAATGTACCTGTTACCTCATGTTTTCACTCTAGAACCCACTTTAATAAAACCATTTCGAGATTTACCGTTTCTTATTTGACTGCTATTTTTCACTTTACGGTGTTCAAACAGGACATCATCAGAATCCGTATCCGATTCAGATAGTACCATTTTGTGTGTCGAAACTATAAAAATAAGCACATACAGTTTCATTGTGCGATGTTATCTAGAAATTAAAATAAAAGTGTCATACACGTGCTACTATCGTCTTCCGGTTTCGATTGCAGAAGAGAATAACGAGGTGGTTTTTTCTTCGTGCGAAATGAACGACGTTTTCCTGTACATATTCTTTGACACAGGCAAACAAGACCCCAAATAAGACCAACCCAACATACGACTAGAGATAGTAATGCTATTATTACATAGAGAATGCTCCAATCTAAAAAGAAATATATAATTTCAAATTAATTCAATCTATTCTCATTTAAAAGTTGGTTTTGTAGATTCATTTTAACATACCACAATTAGAGTCACCATTGCCAAAATATTTCTGTATTAAATTTTGCATCCAAAATGCTTCACACATGCACAATCTTGTTTCTTGATCACATACACCATGACCTATTTAAGAATAAATTTTATACAATAAAGTCATTTATAGTGTATTGATATTTAATAAAAATATGCTTACCTGAACAATTATTTTGACACACAGCAGTATCAATATTCGCCACAGACAATTGCAGAAGGCCTGAATCTTGTCTTAATTTTTCTTTCAATCTTTTAACTACTTCTGGTCCATGCATAGTAACTTTTCCTCCTTTCTTTTCAACATAAAACACTAAAACAGCTCTACCAGTATGTGATTCCGCTCTTAAATTTCGGACAATAATTGATGCTTCATCTCGCAGTAACATTTGTAATTTTAATACTAATGAATTTTTTTGTGATACTGTTAACATATTTGCTCCGATGTTTAACGTCAATTCAACTAAATGCAACAATTGTGGATCTATAAAAATGTATATTAATTAAAATTGTATTACAGAATGTTTTCATCTTTTTTTTTCTCTTCTTTTTTAATTATTTACCAGATTTTACTATCACAGATACAGTGTCTTCACTACTAAGACCCTGATCATCTATTACTTTTAATCTAAAAACATATCTGCCTGGTACAATATCTGTCAACTAGAAATGAAATTACAAAATATTTTTTATTAACAATAAATTTCCCACCTATAACGTTAATAAATAATATTATTACCATTAGAACCGATGATTTGTCAGTATTCTGAATTATAGTACCTATAGCAAGACTAGATGGGTCTCTACTCCATATCCACTCATTAATTCTTAAATCATCAGTTGATTGAGATCCATTAATAATTAATGCACTGATAGGTGCTACAACTACTTGATCTCCACCAGCATTTGCTTTTGGAGGAGCATTTTTATCTGTGTAATAAAATTAATTAAACTAATCGAGTTAGTAATCAGATTAATAAATGTTAATTACAAAAATGTACAATAAAACTTTACCATACATACTTTGCGTAACTTTTACTTCAACTGTATCTGAATCTTTATTTCCATTATCATCAATTACAGTTAATTTAAATTTATAATCACCCTTTGTTAATTTTGTTATATTTGTAATTGATTCATTTACTGCTGAGAATTCAACATTGCTGGGCCCACTTAAAATGGTATTTAGTGATGTATTATGAGATATAATAAATTATATGTAATATATAAATTCTCCTTTACCTTATTTGCTCCCAATGGTAAGATACAATTTTAATATCGTCTTTACTTTTCCGACCATCAAGCACAGTTTTTGTTTCAGGTAATGCTATAGTTATATCTCCTCCAGCATCAGCTATTTAAAACCATATAAAATAAAATATTACTTTAATTTGTGTTACAAATACAGCGAATAAAATTTCGTAATTACCCTTTGGTGGTTTATTCGTTGGTGGTTTAACAAATACATGAACCTCAGCTGTAGAAGACTGTTCTGAATCATCTGTTACTTTTAGCACAAATGTGTACATTCCCTCCTCCAAATTAGACAGTTGTAAATATGGTGTTCTAGTATTTTGCATATCCACTGCTTTATTTTGATCTGAGGGACTCTTTGTCCATTCCCAACTTGCTATTCCATGATCATCTGTACTTAAGTTACCATTGAGTGTTAATGTATTTTGAGGTAAATATATAATAATATTTTGACCAGCATTTGCACTAGGAGGATAATCAGTTACTTTCACAACTGTTATATTAGCACTTGTAGAATTAGTGATATGATTAGAATCTTCAACTGTCAATCTAAAAAAAATAAAATATTCGAAATATCAAACAATTACCAAATTCTTTTCAAAAAATTATAGTCTCAAAACTAACTTAAAGGTATAGTTGCCAGGAATAAGATTATCTAATTGTAAAGTAGGTGTATCAACTAGATTAGGATGATATCCAATAGGACCTTGTTGTAATTCCCAATGATAGGAAATAACACGATCATCGTCTGTACTTGACGAGCCATCTAATACAGCTCCCGTATTTGGTAGTTTCACAATTTGTGATGCAGGTGAAATTATGGCAATTGGAGCCTGATTTATTCTTTTAGCTATAAATCACAATAATCATAAATAAAATTATTAAATCATAATAATCATAAATAGGAAGATATAACTATAGTAAAAAACTTACGTGGCAAAACACTAACATTTGCATATGCTTCACCATAAACATTTAAACCATTTACTGCTACTTTAAAAGCATATAAACCTTCAGATAAGTTACTTAATTTGACAGTCATACGGTTCTGATCTGTCATTATACCAGTATGACCATCTGGTTGACTTAAAAGACTCCAAGCATAATTGTAATGTTCATTTTCTTGTTCTGCTGGTACAGTATAGGCAGATAATGTTACTTCATTCTCTGGTAATCGTACTTCCTTTGAAACTGCAGAAACTAACAATCTTTTTATTGGTGGTTTCATAGATGTACTAGAGTCTTTTATATTTTGTGCTTTCACTTGCGGTGTTGCACCAAGTTCAATGTCTTCCATCAAAATACACATTCCTATCATAATTAATGTAAATTAAAATATTATTATTAAATTAAGAAACAATATTTTAATAGGAATTAAAAATATCTAATGATACAATTACCTGCTATATTACGTTTATATCCAGTAGAACATTGACAAATTCCAATATCAGACTTATCTGCTGTTTTAACACATACTTCATGCTCTAAGCAATTTGTTTGAGTGATACAACTTATTCCATTTGAGCCACCAAAAAGAATGTGATCTCCTTCTGTACCATCCATGAGAAACCCTCTAAAGAGTGGAAATTTAGAAGTATTAATGAAATAAAGTTATAGAAATGAATTCTATATGGAATTAAATTTTACCCTGTATCATCACTTGTTTGATCCAATAAATCACTCCACATTTCATCTTCTTCTACAGGTTTAACCAATACCATACTTGGTGGATTTTCATTTGCCAAATCTTTTCTATACAAAGGTATACATATTTTGGAACTTTCACATAGTACATGGTAACAAGTGCCATTATGCATAAGTGCCACATTACATGTGGGTTTAGTGCAACATGCAGCTACACAGTGTTTCATACTAGTTAAATGTGGCTGAGTAATATATATTCCACTAGAAAGATTCCCACGAGGTGTATAACTTGTAAAAGCTCTGGGATATAGACCAGGACATAACATTTGCCATTTTGTATCCCAATCTGGATAATCACCAATGCAATTTCCAAAAAACAATAAACATAATCCTAAGTAAAGGATTTTAAACATCTTAAACTGTAAAAAAAATTTCAGTATAAAATATTTTATATCTTATGTAAAATTATTAACTACAATTTTTAGTTAAAAAAAAATTCCTACCTTTTTATTTATACGCTTCAAAGTAAACAATAAAAATTGGAATGACCGAAATAATTTTTCAGGTTATTTTATAACACATCTGTCACCTTTTGGACTGCTTTGCTATCAAATACCGATCGCAAACTATCTAAAAATTGTTCCACTGGTATTAATTCCAACTGGAGTGCAGACATATACGACACGGGCTTATCATATATTAACAGCATGTTATTATCAACACAAGCAGCTAATCAACTGTAGGGGCAATTATCATATTTCCTGGTAGACCGGAATAAGGAAAGGCCAAGTAAAGAAAACCAATAGAATTTCGCGTGTTAAGAGCTTGTCACCGCAATAAAATATATATTGTCGTTAATTAATACCATGAAGTCATTAAATCCATTAAAATAAACCATCCACTGAAAATACTTGTCACGCTATCATCTTTTGACAATTCACATGCTGTATTCAAAGAAAATGCTTGCAGAGGTCGACACCGGTAAAAATAATTGACACAGATCAGTGTTGGACTTTATGATATTATGACACATGTATCAAGTTTTTATTCAATATCCTTTATAACATTTATTGAAGTAAGTATCTCCTTTTTATTTCATAGAAAAATGGCACTCTGTTACCTATATTGATTATGTAAATGAAACAGCTTGTACGTCTTACTGTCTGGCTTAATGAATAATAATCAGGTATCGAAATAAATTCAGATATCGAAATGCAAAAATTTTCTAAGGAGAAATATCGTTCCATGTTCCTAATTAAATCTAATATATAAATTTTAAAACATTTTTCTATTCGAAATTTAGAAAATTTCTATATCGTATTAATAGCAATTCCAAGTAAATAAAATTAAGTTACTACTAAAAGTCGACAAAATAATATATTCCATAATCTTGCATAATCCTAAGTGTTATTAAAATTTTATTTATCAAACGATTTGTTCGTAAAATCTCCCGCATTTAATGCGCAGATCGCACTACGCACTACCGATAGTTCTGCCACTGACGAGGTATTCGTAAAGCTCTTTACAACCAGCATTCAAACACCGGAAAGAGGTATGAGCAAGTTCATCGGGTTCGTCGTGGGTGGCCTGCACGCGAACGCAACGTGTGTGTGGTCCGAGTGTTCGTATGCTGGATGCGACTGTCGCGAGCGTAGAAGATGCAAGACGCTTTGTTCGAACGAAACGGAGAGCTTTCTCCGTGGCAGACTATAGTTGTTCAGGAAATAATTGGTGTGTAGTTTTAAACTATGCGTCCGAAGGTACTATTTTTATTTACAAAATACTTTTGTTGTTTATCTCGGTACAGTACACGTGACATTTTCTTTTTAATTGAATCGATAGCTTGCCGGGAAGTCGTGCATCAATTATAAAACTTCATAACAAATTATTGTTATATAGTAATATAATTTTCCTTTCTTTTTTAATGATATTAATGTTTTTCAGATGACGCTTTTATTGATTTATTATTTTCTACTTTTTCATCGAGCGTTGTCGGAGCTGACGCACGGATTTGCTATTAATTCAAACGGCGAAAACGAAACATGGAAACATAGTTTGGATCTTAGTCCCAGACACAGAATTAAGGACTCTAGTTACCTGCTGGACAGGTATCCAATAAGAGAATTACCACCTGATTCATTAAATTGTCGTAGATCAGCAAAATGTGTAGAGATGCAAAAGAGTACGTGTATGGGTACAAGATTGCCTTATACCACTACAACATTGGATTTTATACCTGAACATGTAACTCAGGATATTATAGAGGTATATTATTTTACATGTATGTTATAATATATAGATTTTAAAGATGCATATATTAAAGATATAATTCTTGATTATTAAATTCAAAGTGGTCAAGCAAAATCTTTGCTACTTTAAAGTCACTTTCACTTTCCCTTATTCTTTTGTTTTTATACCTGATTTCTCAGGTCAGAAAAACCCTATTCAAAATCACTTCAGATACTTCCTGTCTTGACTATATCAATGGGTAATTCACTACTATGTCTTTACCTTTATTTTCATCTTTATTGTCACCTTATTATTTTTATATTATTTATAATTATCTTTTTCTTTAGACATTTTTATTTTTATTATTGATTTTCCATGTTTATTATCTGTTTAATATTATGTTTTTACATTATAGGAAAAATTACATGTGTTACAAGCATTAAGACATATGCCAAAGTGTTGGGCAGTTGTACAACCCCTCTTGTGCTCAATATTTATGCCAAAATGTATTAATGATACAGTGGATTTACCATCACAAGAAATGTGTAAAATGGTTTCAGGGCCCTGTAGAATTGTATTTAATCACACAATATGGCCAAGTTTTGTTAAATGTGAAAATACAGATTTATTTCCCAAACTATGTAAGAATGATATCAGAGAATTAAAATTTAATATCTCTGGTAAATGTTTGAAACCATTAGTCCCTACTGATAATGCACTTGCAATCTTTGAAGGAGTTGAAGGTTGTGGAACACAGTGCAATGACCCACTTTTTACAGCAGATGAGCATAAGCAAATTCATTCTTTTATTGCCTGGGCTGCAGGGATTTGTGGATCATTCAATTTATTCACAGTTGTAAGTAATACTCAGATAAATAAGGCAATATAGAATGGATAACATTTTGTTTCATTTATATATTATTTCAGATAACGTTTTTAATTGATTGGAGGAGTGCAAATAAATATCCAGCTTTAGTTATATTTTACATAAACTGTTGTTTTATGGTATCTTGTATTGGATGGCTTGCTCAATTTACACCTGGAAGCAGAGAAATAATTGTGTGCAGGAAAGATGGAACTTTAAGAATGAGTGAGCCAAGGTAGCTTATGATTGTTTAATATATAAATTGTTACATAATTACATAAGTTCTATTTTTTCAAGATCATTATATCATTAAATCAGATATAAACAAACTTTGTGTACTAATATATTTTCAGTGGAGAAAATTTATCATGTGTCGTAGTGTTTGTTCTTGTGTATTACTCTCTTATGGCAGCTATGGTATGGTTTGTGATTCTTACATATGCTTGGCATATGAGTTTTCAAGCATTAGGCAAAATCCAAGACAGAATAGACAAAAAAGGTGCATACTTCCATTTAATTGCTTGGTGTTTACCACTTGTCCTCACTGTCACAATCATGGCATTGGGGGAAATTGATGGAAATAGTGTTACTGGTATATGTTTTGTGGGTTACACTAATCATGCAGTCAGAGCTTGGTTTTTGCTTGGCCCTGTGTTGATTGTTTTACTGGTTGGAGGTTATTTCTTATCTAGAGGTATGTTTTAAATTCATATTTGTGTATTTAAACTTTCTATTGTATACAATTTATATAATAAGATGTATTTCTTTGTATGCTTTCCTAAAGATCATAGTCTGTAAGTATTTCTTAATGAAGGTAAATATTAAGACATTACATTTTAACTCCAAGTTAACTAATATTACTGTCAACGTTTTCAGGATTAATTACTCTGATTCGCTTGAAAATAAGTAGTCAAGAAATTATATCTGAAAGGGCCAGTTCTAAAATACGAGAAACTATCGTGCGTATGGGACTGTTTTCGATTTTCACTTTCACTGCAGTTGTAGTGACTTTTTATTGCCATATTTATGAATTTCAACATTCTTGGGAGTGGCGTCAGAGTTTTAGAAATTATATGATGTAAGGTTATCCATTAGTAGAAAATTAAAATATGTAATCATACATTACGTTTAACAATATTTTGTATTTCATCTATAGATGTGCGATAACTACGAAGTATTTAGATATTTCGGAATGTAAAATGGAAATTCGACCGAGTGCAGCTAAAATGCAATTACACTTGCTTTCACCATTTTTTGCTGGTATTCTTATGTCTTCATGGGTGTGGACTGGTTCAACAGTAGATACATGGACTAGATTCCTCAGACGGTAAAATTTTAAACATTATTTATATTGTCTTTTAATTAATATTTAACGAACATGAAATATATTCAAATTTTTATATTTTAGAACTTTTAATTGTGAAACCGAAGAGCCTATTAGACTGAAAAAACACAAAGTGATTGCTCAAGCGTTTGCAAAACGGAAAACATTCAATAACGCTGGTCGATTATCCATTAGTTTTCATAACACCCATGAAGATCCAGTCGGTTTAAACTTTGATCTCAATTCCGTAGCTTCTCAAGATTTTAGTTCTACATGGGCAGCAGCTTTGCCAAAGCTAGTTACTCGTAGGGGTGCACTCGTTGGTGGTACAACGGGTTCTGTATCCAGCAACAGGAGAAATTCTGTAGATTCTGAAATCAGCTTCAGTGTACGTCGAGTGTCTGTGGAATCTAGAAGAAATTCTTTAGATTCTCAGATATCCGTTCAAATAGCTGAATTAAAGACAACACGAAAAGTCGCTAGTAGCTCACGAGGTCGACGTGGGAAACGGCGACGAGACTTCGGAAAATCGAGATCTGGTAAAGTAGGGCCATTGTTTAGGAGAGGCAGTACAACATCGCAAGAAAGTCAACTTGGTGCACAAATATTATCAGCATTAACTATAGGCGGCAATTCAAGAGTACCACCCATCCAAGTGCCTAATATGAAGAGACGATCAGCTAGTGCCGGTTTGGATGAACGTATTTTAAATCCTAAACTGTTCGATGGAAAAAATGCGGGAATGCTGCTTCCTTTCTTGTTTCCCGGACAAAGTGGTAGCGATGAGAATTTAAGCAGTGAGGAGAAGCGGCATCAAGGAATATCAGGAAAAGATGTAGATATCGAAGCTGGAAATATGGAAAAGGATGATCAAGACAGTGATAGTGATGATAGTCAACCGGAAGAAGAAGCAAAAATGTTAGATCCTGAAGAACCACATGAACGTAGTAAAAGTAAAACTAGTAACAAAAGCTCAAAAAGTTATAGTCACGAAAGTGATCGGAGAAGCAGAGAAGGACGTAGAAGTAAATATCTGCTTCAAGATGAAACCATTTTAAAGCATTTGTTTCAAGAGTCTAGTGATATTAAATTGAAAAGCGACGCAGAAATAAAAGAGGTGTACAGAAAAGCAGGA
>NW_016909145.1:178562-289773 GCF_001483705.2 Eufriesea mexicana | reverse complement strand
GAATGGGAAATCTGGCATCTAGTCTAACTTCGTGTTGCCCTGAATTAACAAGACTTATGCAGACTGAAGGTCAAACTGGTAATGCGCGAGAAATGGCAACACAAACGTCTCTACCATTGGATATTTTAGAAATGGAAGAATTAAAACAAAGTATAGATGAGATTATTAACAGTCGACACTGTAGCTCAAAAGGAACGCAAATTTCACCGCAGTTAAATAAAAACAAAAATATCGCTACGTAGCATTAGTTTTTCTTCTTCGAACGTACAAAGAACTTTTTCAAATATTTCTTCTTAATACTATGATCATTATTATATTACCAGATTTGTCCAGGATTTTCTTTCTCTCTTTATATTTTTTGCTTTCTTTTCCTTTAAACTTGTTAATTCCACCTTATACAGAAGTAAAAAATTGTGTGATGATTTAATAGTATAAAAGTTGTGACTTTTCATATTATTTACCTGTTGTAACTGTTTACTTATAATGGTGCAATGGTATAATTCTAACTGTAAATATTATTTTAAAGCAACTCAGTCTTAGTAGTACATATTATTACTTTTATACATTCTACTATCGATAAAATTACGATGTAGTAAAAACTATGAATTTTTATAAGACTAAAGATATAAAGATATGATAAATACAGTTTATTTTGTTTTTTATACAGATCAATCTATTAAGTAATACTCTGTATCTTACAGTATTCTCAAGAATGCATATCCTGATGTACTTAAATTATATACAAATTAAGCATGTTCAAGTACAATTTATTTTACTTTAAATTTATATCATTAATCTTCCCACCTTTTGAAAATCAAGATTGTTTTTGTTACAAAATTAAAAGAAATTGTACACACTATTTAAAATATCACAACTTATTTTACATTTTGAATGCAATATACAAAGTATAATATTGATAAAATGATACATAAATTATGTGAAATGAGTTTTTATTATACTATTAAAAATATGATACAAATTTCACAACATATTTTTCCTTGAATAATTTTTATCTCCATTTTACACTAATTATTACAATAACAAAGTCAGTATCCAAGTTGTTTTTAGAAAATAATTGTTTTAAGTAAAACTGTCTTTAAAACATCCATTTAAATATTGACATCTTATATTATAACCATGAAAATTTATTCTGGGGTTCACTAACACATATGTAATTATAGAAAAGGTCAACCCGTTATCGATAATTGCTATTTTCCGTACATAGTTTGACACGTTTTCAGTGTTCTAACCCGAATTACCTACAAAAAATGCCAATTATATTCACATTATATAACAAGCACCTTAATTTTGCTGCAACTGCAATGTTTGAAGATCCTTAAAAGTAACATTTCTTCTTTTTAATTCACGTTTAGAAATATGACAAAAGCGTTAACGAACCCTGTACTCCTAGTTGACTAAGTATCTTATATATTTTTTTGTACATTATATGAAAGAGAAAACTTAGAACTTAATCTCACGAGTTAGAGTCTGACCTGTCATGAATATAAAAATGGTATTTCTCATCTACCATCACAGTGATCTTCTTAGCACGTGAACTCTTGCTGATATGAAACTTTGGCAAACTGGTACACGTGTTAATGATTTCTCTGTTCGACCATTTCCATTAAAGTATGATCCTCTTGCTGGATTTTCCTCGCTTTATTATGCTTTCAAATCTGGTCCGACACTTTCTGCCACGTATTTTTTTCCTATACTCGATACAAATACAGCCGGTTTTAATACTCGGGAAAACAATGTTTACAACGTATCTGTTGATGCACCCTCAAAACGCGGAACAATGCATTCATTCCACACACGTATCCACAGTTCACTGTTTTTCTGTATTGCTTTGTTTCTTCTTTTTATTCTACATTTTACTCGATTTCTTTATTGCCAGAGTAACAAAGGCTGTTAAATGTACAAAAATGTGATATATGGTGACAGGTTGCATCGTGTGTACGTATGTGTGTTGTCCGTGTTTCTTCACTTTCACACAGAGTATATGCAGTGTAATCGTTACAATCAGTCTTTCCTATTATTTGCATTGCATAGGATACAAGCATCACGAGAAAAAAAAAACACATATACATGCTACAATACAATTATGGAACTCTCTTCAGCAAATAAGTTATTAATCACCGCGTTCTGTTTGTGCTTTCTGTTTTGAAAAGAAATAAACGCGCTCCTCTTTGCATGCACATATTACTATGTTCCCTAATAATTTTTTTGAAAAGTAATTTATCCATTGGCGTGTTACGCGTGCATGTCATAAAGTAGAATAAATGAGGAAATGGGAGGAGGAGATAAAAAAATGCCTTCCACTTTTTATTTACCACCACCTAAGAGGAGGCTAATATATAACCGAAGTCAGCGCAACTAATCACCATGGGCGGACTACTTGATCTTGGCGTTAGATTTTTGGTGTTGAGTGTATTTGTTACCCCAAAAGAAGTTATCCATTGCTTCGCCGACAAAATACAGACTGATGCTGAACGATATTAGTGCAATAAAAAATAAAATTCGGGACGGCCACGACAGCACCTCCATTATTGGGTACACCCAAACATTGCATTTGTAGTAGATTATAAGTGTCCTGAAGATAGAAACAATTTTTATAATTAATTCAATAATAATTCTATCGATTAGAAATATTATGGTTATTTATACAGTGCAATGTATAAATATTAATTTTAAAAGATCTGATCAAAATTTACTAAGAATAAAATATAGCAGAAAATTGAAACACTGATCTCTTTATAGAATTTTTATATTTTCTTTTTATAATCCCAACGTACCAAAAAAGATATATATGTACGAATGTGATTATACCAAGAAGACCTTGTAATCTCTTTGGATATTTTCTGGGTGTCAAAATCGTTTCTATTACAATGGATACTACGATCATTGAGTGCATTAAATGATTCAGCCACCATGGCAAGTACGGGTCCAGAGCCTTTGGCAGTATTAGTTCACGATCCACAAACATTAGACTCCAAAATGTTATTCCAACGAACTGGAATACGGAAAACTCGTAAGGAAATGCATAAAATTTTAGATTTTCGTATTTTTAACTTTCTTTTTTCACTTACCATGGCAATCGGAAAACTAAGAATTGCATGCATGCAATCCTTTAATTTACGAATAAATGACGGTTTCTTAGGGCTAACGGCATTTGTACCAAAGCAATCATTCAGTACACATATAAAGAAATATACAGCTTGAATGATCTGAAACACACAGACAATTATGCTACATCTTTATGTATAAGAATAATATACATACATAATGTACATATTTAGAGATATGCTAATAATTAAATACATTCCTTATTTACGATTGAAAATTACTTTGTGTACTACGTTTTTTAAGTCTCATGCTACTTAATACAACTAACTCTTAGATTCAAAAGTAATTTAGTCCAATTAAACATTGACATTACTATACAGAATATTACACATATTTTGTAAGCTCCAGTAAACATTATATGTTCTACAATTATTGTCATTTCATGTTACATATGTATACACCAATTATTTCTCTTAACAAATTGTTATCAATTCATCGGTTAATTAAATGAAGAAGTTTTAGAAAGAAATAATTAAAATAATGAACGAAAGAATTCAATAATAATTTTACATCCCATTTTATCAATGAATTTTTTCAATTTCAATTATAGGTCTTTGATCTTTCTTAAATTTGGAATTTGTGTATTATAACCAGCATAATCTAATATAATTTGCGATCGAAAAATGAGCATTCAGTCTCATTTATAATCGCTTCTAAAGAACAATTTAAATTTAAAAATTATTCTGTACGTATGGCTGCGTAACGATATATAAATAATCAAGATGTACTGACAGAAATTAAATAGGGAAAATTATTGCATCGAGTGTGAATATTTCAAATCATGCAATGATAGTCACTTGACTGTGAATAGATAACACGTAATGACACGTGCTGAAATTTCGAGGGGGTATCGAGTGGTGCTCGAACAATTGAATTTTGCTCTTTCTCCAGCTTCATAATTCGCAGCACGAACATGAAATGGCTATAAGTAGATAATATGATCATATATCTAACGTGACCCTAAAAAAAATTTGTATTTATTACCTTATTTACTAACCCTGCAAAGTTATAATTGAAATAAAATAAATAAAGCAAACTAACAAGGTTAATTTACTTTGAATAGATTTATTATATATAATCCGTGCAAAAAAGTATATTCCAATATCGTAGATGACTAAACAGTTTAAGATGCTTGATTAATAAATCAATTTGTAAATTTTCTCTAGAACTTAACCAATATATTCGTCAACTGTAATTATAAGAAATCAATAAGAAGTTAAACGTTTAAAATTTTCAAAAATATTATTATACCTTAGGTATCGCGATTTTTATAAATGCAAATGCGGTACAGTATGTATACTCATATTTGTTTTCACTATTGTATAATACTGTTATAGGAACGTGATGTAATCATTTGCTACAACCACCGTAAGATTTAAGCAGAAAAATAGAAGTTGTATAGTAGCATAATGTTTTCTTGAAATTGAAATTAGTTAAAAATTGAAACATATGCTAAATATCATATGTATTTAGCATAAATAAACAAGTTAAAAGGTTGCAATATGGATGCTAGTTATGTAACTGTTCTTTTCTTTTTCAACGAGAAAGTAGCTTCTTCAAAAGGTTGACGATTATTATAAACAATGATTCGAATATCAAATTCTTTTTTTTTTCTTGAAAAACTGCAATAGTAGTTGCATTTTTTCAATAACCATAAAATTATGTAATACTAACTAGGAGAATAACCTAATTGCATATATAAAAAGAAAGAAACCAAGTCAACGGGTCACGATACTAACCGCATCCCAGAAAGTGAGATATTTGAATTTCCCGCCGAAGGCGTTCTGCGTTTTCAGAATACTCGAGGGAACATTGACGTATGTGTAATCATAATACACGCCGAAAGAAAATTGGACACAGGAAATGATGTGAAATCCAATCAGTAGGCTGTCCCGCATCTTGCAGGCGTCTCACATACAGTTTTACGTGTTCTGAAACGTTTTGACAGATTTCCATGATAGCGAATGTGATTCGACCAATCAGGTTGGAACGACATGATTTATCTTTATTGCGTAGGATTCTCTACTCTCTGTACACTTCCCACTTCGTTCAGAGAAATTAATTAATAGAGAAGGGAAATGATAAGAATATTTTTAGATATCTATAGAAATGATAGAAAGATATCTTTATTTGTTTGAAAATTTTAAAAAATATGTCAAATGGATCCCCTTTTTTCATTAATGACCAAACATTTTTCAAATTCTACAAATTTCTGTGGTAAATTATATAATAATATGGAATAGAACTAGAATGATTTTAACACGAATACTAAAAATAATTTTATTTAATGTTAATTTTTTATTTTATTTATATATTAAAATTATAATCTACAAATTTGACTCCTTTTCTGTGTACAAAATATTAACTAAATTATTATATGAACTATAAATGTTTATTTCTTTTTTCTTTTTAGGTGAATGAATGAAGTCGATTGTGAAGAAAGTACAGGAAGAGATATAAGTAGTAGTTAGATCAAATACGTAAATATTAGATAATGAAGTTGTATTACAAGGATATCTAGTCATCTGTTGTATAATTTACTGTATGTCTCTGTTAAAAATTTTTATTATAGCAATTGTTCAGCGATTCACACACGTGAGTTTTTCATATTCATAATAAATTTTATTGAAATTTATTGAAATTTAATTGTTCAGATTGCTGAAATTTAAATGATTTAAATTGTCCTAGCGTAAATTGCTGCAATGTAAATTACACGCGTTGTTTTTATTCAATTCCGTTATGTTAAAAATAATCAAGGGGATAAAAATAATATTTAAGTATAAAAAGACATTTTTAATATTTTTAACTTTGGAAAACAGTGTACTGTAAATAATCGTCTTGTTATAGTCATTGGCATTTACTTTGTGATTCTAAACTCATCCACGTATGCAATCTCATATAGCAAGGATTAAACGATGCACGAATGATTGATAATAATACAAAGAATGAACATAGTTGTTAAAGCGATTATGATAAAATGCTGTCAACGAAATTTCTGATTTATTAATTACAGAATTTATCATACGAAACAAACTGAAACGGTACATAATTTATATCGATAAAACTAATTAATCATCCTGTCGTTCATATTTTGTCAATAAATTTATTAACTCTTTGTACTCGAAGATTTTTTTCACTATAAAGATATAACGATTCGAAGCTTTCCTTATATTTTTATTATATCATATATCGTAAAATAAAAATATACAAATCACGTGTATTTCATTCAAATACTTCATGTGCAGTTACTTCTAATCTATTTAATGCCTTATATTCGTTACTTAAGCTTCGAAGTATTAAAACAAACGATGACTACTATGAACATTGTATATAACATCGATTAGAATAAAATCAGAATGTCTCGTTGTCACTGTCTGCATTTCATGAATCTCATTTTGTATAGCGTGAGAAAACAATGTAAATTTAAGATATTTGTGAATAATAGAAACTAGGGTCTTTATGAAGTACAATGCTTTGAATGATAATTTCTGTTTTCATTAAACACCAACTAGAATTTCATGAAAGAAAAGGATCCATTTGTAATCAAATTTTTCAATTGTTATAAATGACGAGTGAGGTTGATTCTAGAAAATTTATGTACAACTTATTGATACATCACTGCGGTTAAATCTTATGATCTTACAGCGTCTCGGTTGATCTCCCGTTTACTGTAGAGTTGATGAGCTCAATTTCTTTGACCGTGCTTATCAATGTTATGACGATGCTTGAAGGCTTTTTTAATACTTTTATCGTATTTCTTTAATATTTACACAATTACCTCCGATTACACAAGAAAAACGTATTCGTTAATAGAGAAAAACACTCCGGCTTTTTCGGTCACATGTACAGACCGTACCAATAGTATCGATCGCGGCGACGGTCTGCAACTTACTGACGGATAGGCGAAAATACACTGTGCGAAAAAGAGAAATAGTCCACCATGTGCAGCAGGCCCTAGTCTGGAGGGAGTAAAGTAACACAAGATCTTCACAAGTATACGAAAGATAAATAAAGACGGGTATACGATAAGAGTGAGAAAAACTGAGGAAGAGGGAACAAATATTTGGCGACAGTGAACGTGATCGCATGAGTTACTACACCACGTTGTATTTGTTACCAACGGTGCTAACATATTGTTAAACCAGCCTATATTTGGCAAATGATACATCTATTCTTTTTACTGTCCTATCTTTCTCAATTGAGGTGTGCATTGACTTCGAAAGACAAATGAACAGGAAATATATAATAACGTGGTATGAAAATAGAACAGAATAAACACAGAAAAGAGGGCGTGTACGAAATAAAGAGGAACCACGAGAGAAAAGAGAGGAAAAATATAGTTCAGTCTCTTCTTCTGCGCGAACGAGATGCGCACACGTTCGTACGGACGAAAACTGTTTGTTCTCAAGTATGATCTCCTTTTTGAGCTTAACGTATCATTTGAAAAGTCATTGTTCCAATCTATGAACCGTCATTAAAGGAAAAGTATGATGGAGAATAAATATGAATTTCAATATTATAAAAAAGTTTCATAATGAACGGTTTGTATTATCACGAAGCATGGTCTCAGAGAAACTTGTTTCAACTTATCAAGCACTTTCTAATTGAAAGTCTGGAGTTATTTTGTTGAGATGTGTTGTGAACTTACTTAATACTAAATGAGAAGTTGAATAAAAACGAGAAAAGATTAGATGATTACCGCGTTATATAACCTTTGTCTTCCTATTACTATTTATGGTTACAGTATACGTATCCTGAATTATACTATACACACGTTAAATGAGAACCAATATCTATAATATTTATTTCAGTCTTTATATTTATATTTATATTTATTGTCTTCATATTTATTTCAATAACAAAAAAAAGAATATTGAAAATTTTAATGATATTCCAAGTTATATTCTCTAGTGTTGATATATTTAAATTATTAATAAAATGTAAAGTATTATAAAAATTTAAAAAAAATTATGGAAATTAAGGAATTGAAACTTATCGATTGAGATGATATAGAAACATCCCTTGACCTCGTTAGAAAGTAAAATCTACCTGCTTATTTTCATCGATCCTATCAAATCAATAGTATAAGTAGATTTATACTTTATAGGTCAAACGGTTTACACATAAATATTTTGCACGATTACTTTTATGTAATTATATTGCATAATCATCATCATGTATAAAGGTCGTCATATATAATGGTTATCATATACGTATAATATCAAAAGGTCAAAATATTCATTTATTAAAAATATGAACTGTTCAAATTTTAAAATAAATTATAGAATATAACTTTATTTTATAACCTTTATAAAATATAATATTATTTAATCACTTATGATGTCACAAGCTTAAATATATTAATATTTTTCATTCGTTAAAATTTTCACTACACGAAATCTTGTTTTAATTAAGAAACTCTGTTTCGATAACAATGAGTATTTCGAGAAGAATGTTACGTGAACAAGATATAATACGCATCAGTCTTTTGTTATCAATGAATATGCAAAGAATAGAATGATGCTGCATGTAACCCTTTATTTGTGTTGTAACGTTTAAGTTATAGGCCACAGATGTCAATATAGCACCATCTATCCATTTAATGTTGTAAAACGTGCAACGTATTGTTAATAACTTTATTTAGGTGACACGAGTGCAACGACAATAAAAAACCAATATTTTTTTATATAAGCATTTACATAAGTTAATGAAAAATGTATAACAATTTTATAATTATAAACTACTTTTTAAAACTTTCTTATTTTTGCAGTATTTATGAAAGAGATAAAATGATAAATGAAGTATTCTATTGTATTTCTAAACATCTGCTTATTCCTCTTTATTGTAACAACGACTATGTACATTTAGGCTTGATATAATAGAAGTACAATTTCATATATCATTAACAAACATCTGTATCTATTATAAATGATGTATTTTGATTTTTTATTCAATCTTTGTAGTATTTAAGTCAACGTAATTTTGTTAATAATAAAAAAGTATAACTTACAAGGTTCCAATACGTGAGGAATCTTGTTATTCCTGGCTGCCATTGATTAGATTGAGTGTAGTAGTTAGATTGTAAGATAGGAAACTTAACTTGCTGTATATAGTATATCGTAAATAGGTATAATAGACACCATACTATATGTATCAGCTGATTTGTTGTATGTGACATTTTCTTCAAATTCTGAAAAAGATAAAACAGTTTGTCAAACATGTACTCGTTTTTAAAGAAAAATGATTTTTTTTATTAAATATACTACATTTAACGTATAACCCCTTTAACAATAATGCCGTTTAGGTTATGCTTTTCGTATTCAAGAAAATTATTGACCATAATTTTATTACTGTTTAATTATTTTTCAATTATAGAGCCTTTTCGCATTCACGAATTATTTTTATTAGACGAAATAACAATAGTATAATAACGAAAAGAATTTAAATAATAGTATTATATTTAATATTTTATGTACATAGTATAATTATCAACAAATAAATGTACCATCTCTTCATCGAATGATAATAATAATTGAGGGGAACAGAAGAAATTCAATGGTCGATAATTGAAATGATATCAAAATGTAATTCCTGGCATGAATAATATTTGCAAAAATGTGATTAATTATAGCAGTAAATATTTTGTAAATAGAATCTTATCTTTTTTATCGTAAATGTCCGATGATCGTTCGTGATAGTAATTATAAAGAAATATTGGACAATTATATTATAATTATAAATAGACATTGAAACATTAAATCAAAAGAATACGACGCAATTGTAATTCCTTAGTTCTTATTTAATTTTTTCATTTGATGATTATAATTAATTAAGAGTAATCTAAGTCATTAATATTTGTCACCAACATAGAATGCACATTGTTCATTTTATATTATTTTTTCATATTTTAAAAAATGACTGAACAAGTTTATGCAGTACATTATGCTTTAAGGAAATGAGTTTGTCAAGAAATTTTTTAAAAAGATTACGCAAAAACTATAATGTGATAAGATAATTATTGTTTGGTTTTACTTTCTCAAAAAAAGAAAAAATGAACGAAAAGATACACTGGAAAATGACTAAAACGTATGATACATTTATATAACATAAAGGAAATATCACTATTATTTAGACAGTCAAGTAATAATTATAATTCAACACAGTAAAAAAGTTAAACAAATTCATTAGGAATGTAAAATTTATAAACAACCTTATAATTTATTGAAACATTTCTTTTCTACTGAAGAATATTGCATTTTATACTAAAATTATTATACTGTTATCCAACAGAAATTAATTTATAATTTTATTTAAAATACCGAATATTTTATTTAAATAAGTATTTAGTAAAATTTTTATCAAATACGATTAAAATACTTAGGTATATTTACAACGATGTACTTACAATATATAAATAGTACTTTTTCTAGTAGTAATAGTATTAAAGAAAAACTTTAAACTTGTAAAATTTATTGAAAAATTATTTCTAATATCGGTTCATAGCTCGTATCGCATAACTAAAATGACTGAATAGAATTTTCCATCGATTCTCCGGTTTCTTGATTCAGAAAATTAATAGTTTCTGAATCTTTGCAGCAACGGTAAGATCAAGAAAATAACTATGCACCGTGTAAGCCAGTGTGGTCTCTTTAATCTGACTTCGATCGCCATAAAATGCCATAAAAAGCAGATCGTTGATACATAATCGACACAAACAAAAATTTCTCAATATTTCCACACAAAAAGAAATTAATTCTTCGAAATATACCGATACGTATTTCAATTTCGATTGAAAGGTTAATAGAAATGCCCCTTATAGTAATTTCAAACTACCAATCGTTGATTCACTAACAGAATAACTCTGTGTAACAAAATTAAATTGTTTTTCCGTCAGCATTTCGTGATTGTCTAAAATGATCTTTTTATGCGAGAATATAATATGCAATCAAAACGTAGATTAACCCACGCCACTGCCATGAATGACTTGGACACCGTCTGAAATTTAAATAAAATAAGCTAATATTATAATCGACATAATAAAAAGTAATCAACGTATAAATAATTACGATGATATATATTCACTGATTATCTTGAGAAGTTATTTCCAATTTTGTTAATCGTATCGACAGTTAGCTTCGATGTAGTTCGAGATCAATTTGACACGACGATTCCGTCGAAAAGTTTCTTCCATATTCACTTCGTTATGTCCCACTTAATTATTAGACGATATCTTATGTAGTCGACGATTTTAGTTGTAAAAACGTCCGTGTTTCGTAACTATTTTAATCGTGTTGTTCTTTGTGTTATACTTGTATTATCACTCACCTTCTGTTATTCTTTAACTCGATTCTTATTCTAAATAATAATCCATACCTATTTAAATAAATTAACGTAATATTTATTCTTTATTTTCTTTTAACCTACCTCGAGGGACGACAGGCGCTCGTTGAAAGATCTATCAAACTATTTGGAAGAATGCCTGGATCTCGAAGAAGCAGAAAAAACTGGTTTTGCAGATGGAATATATAAACAGGACCACAGGCAAATGGCAAGCCTCGTTGATGAGGTGAAAAATGAACAATGTCGCCCCAGAGCTAGTCACAAACTAACAATCGGCCGCCCGATGACTCGCTGCACCGTCGAATAATGATAATTTATCGATGCAGCTGATTCGTCAATGTTGGCTTCCAGGAGTAAATAGGGGATTTAGTTATCAAACTTCTTTTAATACGTAGATGTAATTTTTCAGGACCGTATAAAGTTGTGATAATTTGTAAAATCATGTTCTAAAAAATTGCTGGAAAAAAAATCATTAAAAATTGAAACTGGAATTATGAAGAATAAAGATAAGATCTTGAATGTTTAAGTTTATTTAGTGGCACTAGCTTTAAATTTTATTCAAGGTATTCCTCATCAGCAGATGATAAAGAATGGAACGAGAAATATATGGGAATCTTTTGGAAATCAACATTTGGTACGTAGACTATGGAGAATATTACTTACGGTAGGAAATTGACTAAAGCATATGGATGTTTATTTTTCTTTCATGATAAATGTTCGATAGAATTTCATGTTCTCATTTTATTATCACATATTTCTGATTTGTTGTGTCTGAACAGTCAGTTATCAGATTTTTATTTTCGCAATATTATTTTAGTAAAAGTTAATGAATGCATTACAAATCGTGAATAGACAAAAGATCAATGTAGTTTGTATTATGAAATTCATAAGTCATTACTTAAAATTATGTTATTCCGAAATGCGATCTGTTCTCGTCGATACGAAATCACTTTTATTTTCTTTCATTGTTTATTGATGCATTTGTAAACAAAATTGTTTTTGTCTGGTAAACATATTATCTATATAAATAACCAAAGTGTGAACTCATTATTTTTATAAAAATCGTTGATATTACGGATTACAGCTAGATGTATTTTTGACGTCAATACGTGATATTTTAACTGTATTTCTGAATATCAAATTCAATGGAAAAAATATATTTATTTATCACATGACCTTCGACTTTGCATAGTGTCAAATAATAATATTTTTATCTTACCAAATTTTAATTTACGTTTGCAACTTTTTCCATGTCATATTATTTGTTTTTTGTATGTGTGTATACAAAATATAATTAAATAATAAATTTGATTTCTTACAAATATTAATCCGGGCAAATATTTCAAAATAAAAAAACGTAATTCATGCTTGACCGATGGTAAAAATACACGTGACTTGATAAATGTTATACAATCTGTATTTTATTTACCATTACCCTACTAGTAGTGACATCATGCGACGATTGAGATAACTAACTTAACCGTTGGTCATCCCACTTTTTATAAAGGTAATTAATTCCGCTTAATTGTATTTCATTACAAAATTTTTAAATATATTTTTAAAAAATCATGTTTATTAAACAATATCTTTTGTATTAAAAAATTAACAAAATTACAATTATTGAAAAAACGTGATATATTTTATGGCCCATTAGAGATTTAAGAGTTTTAATATTTTTAGTGAATATCTAATAGATTATATTTTATAAAATGTTTCTAAATAAAATAGTTTAAATGCATCTTTTACAGGATTTTTATACAGGAATAAAAAACATATCTGTTAGTAACAGTAGAGTCCATAGAGGGCTCATGGACGAATCGGTTAACTAACAGTTTCGAACAAACAGTTTCGCGCCGAACGTACTGCAGTGTTCACTCGGTGTATCATAAAAGCATTGTTCTTTGTGTTTCATATATTTAACGAACCGTGCGAAAGTGCATTTGCATATGAAGTAAGGCATTTTTTTCGTTCATTTGATGCAGTGGTTAAGTTCGATGTGTCAATTGTGGTCACGGGTATTCGATACGAAACTGTACTGTTGACGTAGCATAAGCAGGTAACTATATACTACACTTATAGCTCCGTACAAATAGGAAACGCAATACCTTTTATTGAGTTTGCTTTTTTGCCATTGTCATGATTCGTTGAACCTTAAACGTTTATTCACTTGAAATGACTTTCATTCTTAATTCTTTAGATTTTTTACAAATCATTTTTTGTATCGTAAAAAATAACAAAATACATCATACATATTGTGTGGATTCTTTTATATCGTTTGTGGAAGACCTATACAAAACCGTGACTGGTTACAACACGCTTCACGCTTCAAATTTCGTTCATGGAACGATAGACATCAATTAGTAAGCCTGAGTTATACAGTCCGTAATAACCTAGTCTTTCGTACGCTTTTTCCGCACCATAATCAGACCCCCTTCCCCCTAAAAGGAAAAACGACGTAATTACGATACACTTTCTTTTTCGTTTCACGGCTTAAATCGCGACCTGATTATATTGCATTTCCTTCAACATGTGACAGAAGAAAAATTGATCAATGCTATTGCACTTGTTATGTGTCATCGTTATGTGTCATCCCTTATTGACAGTCCAATCTTCGTTTACAATCCAAATTAAAAACATCAAACTTTTAGAAATTACATAAATCAAATGTACAATAATATTTGAATAATATTTTTAGTCAAAACTTGATGTTAATGTTGAGATCTGGTTGCATTAAGATATTAAAACCTCGAGAAAATGGGTTGCGGCCACCTTTTACAACGCCAAAAGAAACCGGTAACTTCTGTCTTCTTCTTTGCTACGCTTCTACCGTTATGTTGCGTAATGTATGGCGGCGTTACCCGACAGATCTGTTTTCGTCCTTCGAGCGTAGACAAGCGCACGATGTACCACAAAAAAATTGGTAACTTATATGTGTCGTAGTTTCAAAACCCCATGACCGTTTCTTAAACGTACTGCAGTCAGCTTTTGTAACGGTCCATTGAAATGTGAGGTTATGTATTCATAATACTTAATGCAAAATATTGAAATTGTAGATTATTCAAATTAGATGATGTTTTTCGCAAAAGTTAAGGATGAGGATATAATTTTATACAAGATTAATCGCTAGTTTTTAATTTGCACATGGTTGTTTAGCATTTATCCCTAAGTAATGTATTATCGATTATAAGAAAACGGTTATGTATAACACGTGTTATATATTTTCTATAACTTGCTATTCGTATTTAAATGATCTTGAAGTCGAACACCATTAGGAACTCCTTCAAGCGCCAGTTAATCATTTTATTGAACTCAATTGAACATGGCTGTGATATATTTGAGAGTTATAAGTTCGATCGTCATAATAACTCTTTCGTAATTATTACGATGCATTATACGAAATTTCTATTTTATCTTATATCACACAATAAATTATTATTTCTACTTAAAAACCGAAAATTTAATTTTTTCAATTTGTGTTTTGCAAATGTGATTGTAATTTTGCAAGTGTGATTGTAATTTGTGATTGTAAAGCATCACACACGTAATCGTATTTTTCTTAATAAGTACTTTGCAATAATAATTTATGTCTCTTGTAAGATTTCGAAATTCATGTTCGCACTTCTTTTAATTGAAAATTAAGGTTACTTAATGAATATCGTAACAGTTTTAACGGCGTGATGGCCATGGATTACGGTATTTAATCTAAAATATGATATCGCTGGTTCTCGTCCTTGGCGAAATCGATCGATGGGAGAATTGAATGGTTTCGTGCCATAAAACAAGATCTTCTTTTATAGGATATACAGTAACGCTTTAATCATTTAACCGCTTGTTCCGAGAGGGCGTTCCGTGTCAGTCTTTCACGTGCAAGTCGTTTTCACGAAATGTCAATTATGCATTGGTATATTCGCAACAATTGTCCATCGTTAATCGTCGTCAATGTTTATGATGCAACTTGCAACCTTGCATCTTCGAACCGTGACTCATCGAGTTCGTTTCAAAACCATTAACAGTAGAATTTTGTTTCTTTCCTTGCATATAAATAATCAACGTTTCTTAATTATCTATCTTCAGCGTGATGAATTGTGTTTGAATAAGTTCTCGAAAAAAACAGCATGATATTTATAACAATTACATGACTCGACAAATTATTCGAAACGTGAACTGTGATTAATAATTTTGCAATAATACTGCACGTGTCTACTCTTCCTCTTTTTGAAGCAGAAGCTTTGCTTCCTTTCAGATAATAATCGAGTGGATAAGTTTTTATTTTTGAAAAAAAAAATATTTTTGTAATAAGACACGTGGTGATGTAATCTGTTATATAAAAAATATCCAACTTCATGTTGCATTCGATGTGACAAAAACCGGACGCTGGGCATCTGCTCGATTAATTTTTCCCCGTGTTGTGAGACAGGTGTGCACCGAGAAAACAGACCAACTGCTAAAGTATAATTTACAAAATAAGAATTTCAAAACTAATTAATTTATTTAGTAGCTCAAAATATCCTTAAACGATAAATTTCAATGTAAACATTAATTTCAAGTAGTTTCAGGATAATTCTTTATAAATTAGTTTTTAAATTGCTACTTTCTACTAAATTTTCGTTAAACCTACAAAATTATGCAATAAAATTTTATTTTTGCACCTGTAAGCGTTTTCTATATATTTTACTAGTGGACGCTCTCATTTTTTGGAGAACGGTTTTACCTGATAGCGCAACAAGAACGATCGGTGAGTCAGCCGTACTGGTAACCGGCTTCGTCCGTCTTTCTCTCTATCTTTTTTACTCCCACCTTCGCGATCGTCCTTTTCTTTCTTTGTTAACGTTTCGTCTCTCCCCCACGCGTTACTTTTTCCTTTCTATCCCAGTTCTCTCTTCATCCCTCTCTAGCCTGCTGCCACCCTCCTTTCTTCCTCTCGTTCGATTTCAGCACAGGTTATTCTTTTTCTCTTTCTGACGATACCTGTCCTTTTCACGTTCGATCGTAACCGAGCTATTTTTGTCTCTCTTTAACCTCTTGTGCCCTTATTTTTTACTCCATTTCTTTGAAATAGCGATGGGTACGTTAGCCCCCTTCTTCTCTCACTCCCTATCAATTGCGTAACGTACAAATTTCAATTAATTTGAATATCGCATAAACTACTATTTCTTGGAAGCGAATGATCGTATCGAATTCGAAAAGTTCCAGAAATTTACAAAATATCGAAGATCCTTGAACTCTTTGTCTTAGTATAATTTTATTATATGGCAAATATAAAAAAAAATAAAATATAGTAGTCTTTTGAGACCCCAAGAAATGAAGTCATGTATTTGAACCAACCCGATGCGTCTCAAGTCCATCGGTTACACCGCGGGCGAATCGTTTCTTTCTTCCTCCAAGCGTGCAAGCGTCTCTCCTTGAGAGTCTCTCTCGCACCTTTGTTTCCCAATGCTCTAACACTTTCGAGCGAATCGCAACAGGCGACTTCATTGCGCGCCGTTCGCTCGTGACCGTTCGAGCAACGAGGCTCCTCTGATGTACAAGTCCTTTGTTTCCCTCGCTTACAAATTTAGACTAAATGTACTTAACTCCGTAATAAATTAATCGTGCAGTGTTTTCAAAATAATTCATGACACAGTCTAATTTCTTTTTCGTGAAAATCACATCGAAATTTCGAGTGACAGTGAATAATTTCAGCAGTGACAAGAAATAAAAAAAAGAAATAAAGAGTGTGACTTTTATTCGAGTGTTTGACAATCTTTTTTTAAATATTCTACGTAAGTTCACTATCAGAATATAGTCTATGGTTTTAGGTTTAACAAGTAACGAATCATGACACCAGGTGTTTAGTGTTTTATCGTTTGTTCTATAGTAAGAATATAACTCTTTTAGACTACAAATACATTTTACATAAATGCAACCTGCAAATGAGTTTCGAAAAAATGTCATGTTACAAAATAGCGTGCACGAGTAGATGTCGCGTTTGGTGTTTTATACTGAAAACAATGCCACACTACATGCAACCTATAACAAGTCATTACAGTCGTAATAACTTTCGAACGTTATCTTTACAATTTTTCGGTTTTAGAGAAAATCTAGATTACCGGCACCGTTAAGGAGTTCCTGTACTTAATTACAGCATATGCTATAATTACACGCGCTGCAATTAAGACGATTATATTTCCGACAAATTCCAATTTCTGGAAAATCTGAAGTGGAAAGAAGCAAAATTCGAATCAGTCAATATAGTATGGGCTACAATACAATATTGTAAACTCAGTCAGAAGTTAAAATAAACATATATCAGGAGACAAGCGAATTGACATAAATACAAACAGATAAGGATCCGAAATCTTGACCAGGGACGTAAAAAGAAATATATAATCCAGTGTCAATGTACTTCATACAATTTATTGGAACAAATATTCGTACTTACATTACAAGGTCTTACAACTTTTTAATTTGTTGACATAGTAATTAATGCTTACAGTCGCTTTACTTGCAAGTGAGTTATAATTGGTTGTGCGATACTATTCTTTCATGGCGTTGGACGCTAAAATAGAACGTAACTCATGGGCCTAAATGTGGCGACATCAGTCGGTGCCGCTTCTTAATAACTTGATTTATTACCTTACTGTATCATGGTCTATATTATATTTCTTCATTTCTAGAAAAGTATGAGAAAATGTGCATTGACTGTTTTGGATATGAACGAATTATGCTACTACATCACGAAGACAATGCAGTTACAGTGTTCTTATTAACATATGTTCAATCTGTATTGTATCTGAAGCATTAAATTGACCGTGATATTCGTTCACTGAAAAAAACGAGTTACATTTCGAAGATGTAGGTCTAGGGCCCGGATCGACGGATTCGTGTTACGAAATATAAATCTGAAATGATTAATCGTTTGCATACGATTTTATACAGTCTGCACGATTGAAGTAAAAGTCACGATAAGCAGTTACACAAACCGGTCGTAGTTCTCCTACGAGATAAGTTGCGTCTCAACGGTGTTTCACCTAGAAATGAGTCATTCTTGCTACAGCGAAGTCTTATTTGATGTCTTACTAATTAACGATTCCTTTTTTGATTTTAGATATAAATAATGATGACATAAAAAAAGTGGGAAAAATAATTTGACGCATCGCATATTTTTTAAAACTGACAGTAAAATATTTAGTAAAAGGTAGAGGTTTGAAATGTTTTTAACTTCTTATTACCTCGACATTGCTTGTAATTATATTTTTCAAGTCTAAGCATCGCATATTTTTGCACACGTGAATTGTGTATCAGTTGACCGGAGACGTTAACATTGACTGATTATTTTTATCCAAGATATGTTTGGAGATAAATTTCGTTTGCATAAGGTATTTCATTTGCTTTAAGGGAGTGTCTGTTTAAGTGATACCAAGGACTTTTCATGGACACGTGCGCCACTAGTATATATATCTTATATCTGTTCTTTTATCTTGAGTTTTATTTATTGATTTATAAAAAATTGGTATTAGATTGCAAATGTGAATGTATTGATAAGATCTAAAGTTTATCTAGCGGTAAAGTGCAATTTTTAAATAGTTCTTTAGTCATTAGATGTGTTTCAAATACGATTGATTACTTCAGATCAGTGGTAAGACAGAGGACGGATTCGCAAAATGTCTGAGTACTGCGAGTACATGTGGGACACCACGAGAGGTCACGCAAGTCCAGCTCTGGCACGGAGTATTTACGAGGAGGAGACCAGATTCGACAAACGCGACAAGAAATTGGCCATTAAGACCGTTCGAGCGATATTGCGTGAAATGCCGGATGTAGGTAAGAAGGGACTCTTTCACAACGATTGAAATTTCCACCGTTATACGGCTGGAATTATTGAAGCTTTTTGCGTATCAGAAATATCAAAGTGAACGTACAAAAATAATTAAAGATGTAGGTTTCTCAGAATAATTCATGTTCCTTTTTTTCCCACTGTGTCTAGAGAAAGAAATAAGGGAGTGTGAAAGTTCGAAGCTCTATCCTCTCTTGAAGATTTATATTCCGAAGAACTTTTCCTACATTCAAATTGGGCAAAAAATATTTACCAAGGCATAGTACACGCATTAGTACTTTTCATTCAACCAGTCCCGTTAACGATAGTAAACCATTGTCCCGTTTCATACAAACAAATGAAGTTTCGCCTAGACTGATTTGTTTTCCAAGCGTCGATCCTCGAATTTCCGGCATAATGTCCGCGTTCGAGCAACTTCCTGCCGGTTATTTTTTCACGTGAAGCATTACAATGACCCGTCTCTTTACTCCTAGATCTGAAGCACTGCACGGATGAATATATTACGCGTTTCCTGTTGGCCCGGAAATATCGTACGGAACAAGCTGCTGCCCTGATAGCTGCTTATCAGGCGCAAGTAGCGCATCGACAGGATATCTTCGGCAATCTAACGGCCAGAGATCCAGCCTTGCAACGGGCTCTACGTGCGGGAATACCGGGTGTGCTTCCTGCACGCGATAGGTAATATATTAAAATTTTAATTCATTTCTGATCTAATTATAAAATTCTTAAATTTCTTTTTTACTTAAATTTGTATCAATATTTATACGCATATAGCAAACTTCGTACTTTTGTGTATTGTTTAAGAGTAATTTTTTTTCGCCAATTACTATAATTTTTCTAATTATCAAGTTTTTATATATGACCAAAGTATAAATTTAACTGTACGATATTATAGTATATTTTTAAAATTAAATTTCAGGAAAGGCAGATGCGTGCTCGTTATTTTAGCCTCGCAATGGGATCCGATTGCTGTACCAGCGTTATCAGTTCAACGAGCAATTTTTTTAGTCCTGGAAATTCTTATACAAGATCCAAGGAATCAGGTACGAATGGTTTTGTGTACTTTTAAGTTACGAACATATAAAGTGAAATTATTTAAAGAGCAAAGATCTACTATGCTATACCTCTGAACGTTCTATTTTTTTTTCTAGCAATCCGGTTTTGTGGCGGTGGTAGATTGGAGCGGATTCTCTTTACGACAGGGCGGTGCCTTGGGCGCAGCAGCACTGCGAAACTTAATAGCTGCTCTTCGGGGACGATTTCCGGCTAGATTCAAAGCTATACACTTCCTGTCGGCGCCGCTTTACGTTCAGGCCACATTGGCCCTTGTGAAACCTTTCTTGGACGAAAAAACTCGAAATAAGGTAGAGAGAAGTTATGGAGGAATAAATTATTGGTCTAGTTATCAGTATTTTTCTCAAATATACTTAGATTACGGAAATTAATGAATGACATTAATTTGAAACAGAAATGATATTTATCGATATATTAAAAGTATTTATTAACAATACTGTTATTTGATTAAATGATTATAATCGTATCAGACAAAATGATTAAGGACAAGACAAAGCTTTTGATTGCTCTGTTTATGATTGCATTGTATATGATTACTTAACATAGAAATTGATGCTCTTTTGCATACAAGTTTTAGATACGGGACATTAAATATTGACCAAAAGATAATTTAAGATAGCACCTGTGGAGCGTCACGATGTTTGGATAAAGTGCGAATGCATTATTCTACTAAATGAGCGTTCTCTCTAATTCCGGCGAATTTTAAGTTCTTAACAATGAATCCTTCGACAATGTGTTTAATTCCGTTTTATTGAATTTATTATATAATTAATATACATTTCATTAATATTTCCAGATCTATTTACATGGAAACAATTTGAGTACCTTGCATGAACACCTACCTACTGACATTTTGCCAGCGGAACTAGGTGGTACAGGGCCAGCATTTAATCCAGGACTATGGGCTGAACCAGTTATTCATTCAGCGATGAAAGAAGCCGAACTTGCTGCAATAAAGAAAGAAAAGGAGCGAGCTGAAAACGCAGAACAACCTTTTGATAAGAAAATCGAGTCCAAAGACATGGAGAATCACAAGAGAAATGAGGCAGACTCTATAAAATCCAACAGTGGTGTAAATAAAGAAAACGGAAGGCGATTCTTCAATCCTTTTAGTAATTCTATGAAAAATCAATCTCCAAAGAAAATTGGAGGGACAAATGTAGAACTGAATCTAATTAATCGCACTAATGCATATGCAGAAAGGAAAGAAGGTGGAAGGGACAGTAGGACGATAAAGGAAGATCAGGATTCTTATTGTAGAAGTCGAGATAAAATGTTAAACAATGGCAACACCGATTATTTTGACGACAAAAGAGAACGTTACAAAGATGCGAAGGATAATTTGTTAGGATCTCAGTCTGAAAGAAACTCGAATGAATACGAGATCTCAAATAGACCAGATAGCGACGATAGTAAAGATAATTCATTAGATAACCGATCTGAGAATGCACTGATTGAAACGGGTAAGATCGATACTCTTTCAGAAGAAACGAATCTCATAACGTAATGTTAGTTTTTGGGCCACTTAGGTTAAAACAAATTAATCGAGGACTTACGTGAGGAGCGTTGACATTGATTTTACTTACAGTTAAATCAAATGTTCTCGCTAAGTTTAGGATTGGTAAAGAATAGTAAGTTTTGTAAAACGACTTATATTCTGTAGATTATAAGAAATATATTGTGATACAGTATATATCATTTTTAATAAGTATTTAAACATTAATGAGGCTTTTATTCTGACTTATAAAAAGAAAACTTAGCCTCAACTGGAGGTAATACTTTATTTGAATATTAATAGAAAAATGAATTCATTTTATAAAAATTTTCAACATTTATTCCGATTCATAGGTGTTATACGAATGATGTAAAAATTAATATTGGTAACACGTGTTACAAGAATCATTGCTAATGATGTTAAAAAAAATATATGCTTTTTTTAAATACTTATATATTGCTACCATTGTTCGTAGCAAAATAAAACGAACCTTGCTCGAACATTTCTTATGTTCCTCTTTCTATTGTATGTAATAAACATATTTACATATAATTTTATAATTTATAATGAGTACTTACATTGCGAATTAAAGTTTATAATATATTTATCAAGGTAATTTTTTTAGTTGACTTTTAATGTTGTCTATGAAGTTACGAGCATAAATAAAAATATTTTCGTATGTATGCAATTCATACATCATCCACATTTTTTAAAAGCATTTTTACAACGAACAATTCGTATTAGGATTGTATATATGTATTAAATTATTTATTGATATCTAATGTATCATGAAATCGAAGATCTCTCATTTTGTACCACATACCCGAGAAAAACTCCACTTAGAATTTTAAATGTGATAGAAATGCGTCATGGATATTTTTTTAGTTCTCTTAAAACTGTATTTTTAAATAAAATAGTATTTTAATATTTGGATTATTTTTGTCTGGCTTTATTTTATATTAAGAACAAGACCATTACAAAAAATTCAAATTTACAATTATTATTATAAAGTAAATCAATAAAATTGTAGATTGGAAAAAATTTTAATTTCCTATAAAAGTTGTACATTAGTTATTTTTTTTTTTTTTTAATACATAAATCAGTCATTGGCGAAATAGAAATTGTGGTAGAATAATGGAATAAAAATTTATTTGTTTAGTATATAAAATATATATGTATACGATGTTAACATCAATATATATTATAAATAAGCAAGCAAAATAAAACAAGGAAGCACCCTACTACCATGTAATTCGTGTTTCTCCATGCATACATTTTCTCTCTCTCTCTCTCTCTCTCTGTCTCTTCCTCTCTTGCTCTCTCATTCGATTCGTATGAAAATAGAAAATCGTATAGAGATCTATGATGAGGTATATAAAAACGGTAGTCAAATATAGTGTAGTACTTTACTTATGTACAAATATTATTACTTCTTTGAACATGATTTTTCTTAGAAAAATGTATCCTTTAACATCAATTTATAAATATAAATATATGCATGTACATATGTATACATATACATATATATATACTTATACGCGCACAATTTCGCGTGTTCGGCGAATCTTAGTTTCTACTTGATTATATAAACCAATACGAAAATTTTTGTATTTATCATATTACGTATACTCGTAAGAATTTCAGTCCCTTTTTAGATTTTTCCGAAATATGTAACACATAGGATATCATCTGCCTTTTCAATACGACTTTGTACTTTACCTTATGATTTTCTGGTACGAATTAATCAGGTGTAAATTAGTTATCGAAAAATAATGATGGTCAAATATGATAAAAAGAGACTTTATGCATCATATTATGTATTGCATTATTGTCTAATAGACAAATGCATCACACCACGACTAGTGGAGGTACCCAGCCTCCGAAACGTTGTTGTAGCTCCTGAGCAACGGCTATGGTTAAACGATCTTGATGTAGGCCACCAACAATCTATAATGGATATAATTTACATCATATTAAAATTCTTAGTTTATTAATTTATTTTATTGATACTGATGTATAAATTTTGTACCTGTATACCAATAGGAAGTCCTTCTTTATTCAAACCTAAGGGGCAAGCAGTAGCAGGTAACCCCAAGACATTAATAATAGCAGTGTATGAAAAGTTGAATGGTTTAACCAGAGGTTCATGATGCAATGGTGCCGCAGTTGGGTGCGTTGGGTATAGAAACACACCGTCTTCGCCTAAAATATCCTATTAAAAATAAATCAATTAGAAGTGAATAATAGATACATTTAGGAAAAAGAAAAAATCTGGATATTTCTGGGTACATGCTTCAACTTCAATCACTCATTTTCTCGTCGCGTGAACACAACTACAAGGTGAAAACAGATTTACAAAAATAATAGAGCTCTTTGCTATTAGGATGGAGAAAGTTTCATTCTGCATGCACAGCAACATCTTTTTGCTACTTATTAGAAATAACTCGTGATACCGTGAAAGACAAACTAGTATAGTCTGACCAGTTCGCACGAGATACTCGAGAAAGAAATCACGTCCATTTTAATAAAGAGTATTGTTCCGCAATGTAATAGTAAGAAAGGAAGACGAAGAAGGTAGGAGCCAATTCCAATCCTGATGAGTTATATTACAGGCACTTATCAATTTATGATATTGTATGAACAGTTCATAAAAAATAAGAAATCATTGATATAATTCATAAATATGAATGATTTATTTAGAGACCATACCTGAAATTCTTGATAAAGATCCCTACTTTCTTGTATGAGTTTAGCGTGTTTCTCGCTTCCATGCTTTACTGCAAATCTTTCAAACGTGGCAGTAAGGAGAGCTATCAACGTGTGATTACTCATGAACAGTGTCCATTTCAAAAACTCCCACCACAGATTTATATGACCGTCTCTATTCGATAATTCGTATGTAAAATCTTTTTCATCCTTACAACTCATATTCGCCAACCAGAGTTCAATGCTTTTTTTAAGCTTTTTAATGTTCAATTTAGTAGCTTTAACTTTATGGGTTTGCTCTAGATACCGAACCACTTTTCTCATGGCTTCTTTTATCTCTGGTTCAACTGGAGATGTCAAGAATTGACCACCATCGTCTTCCATATAATAGAACTAAATTAAAATGAATTATACATTATATATTACACATGATCATTAATTATGATTTATGTTTAACATCCGTACCTTAAGTTTTGAAATATCTACTGTTTCGTTCAATCGTAATAAATGCGCATTCTTATTTGCAAGAATTTTCAAAGTAGGCAGTAGATCTTGTGCATATCTGCACATAGGACCAATTGCGAGCAAGCGATCCTGGTCTTCACTTTGTGTACTCGGATACTGGCCATCGTTTGAAACTATTCCTGTAGAAGGTTTGTGACCAAAGATGCCATTGAAATAGCTCGGTATACGAATAGAGCCACCAATGTCTGATCCTATCCCTAATGGTGAACCAGCTGCTGCTTGAATGCAGCCTTCACCACCAGAAGATCCTCCAACAATATGTCTGGTATTATAAGGATTTTTTGTAGTTCCATATAAACAGTTACTAGTTTCCCACCACATAGCTAGTTCTGATATATTCGTGGTCGCCAGAGGGATAGCCCCAGCAGCTCTCATTAATCTGACAACTTCCGCATCACGTTCAGAAACAATATTCTTACGAAGTACTAAACCAGCTGTTTGTTTCATATTAACAATTCCAATGCAGTCCTATAACAAAAAATAGAAAACAATTAGTTGACTTGAATTAATAGTTAAAATTACTGTACCACATGTATGTCATATTCTATAGAGTATAATTTACCTTTGTTGTAAAAGGCACACCAAGAAAAGGTTTTTCTTCAGCTAATACTTCAGGAGATGGAGCATCTTGAGATTTCAAAAAATCATCACATGATTGTGCCTCCTTTAAGGCCTCCTCAAAACGTTCTTCTACTACACAGTTTAGTATTGGCTGAATTTCTTTTATCCTATCTATATATAATTGTACTACCTCCTTTGAAGTTAACTGTAAATATAAATTTTCTCTAATGAATGTATAAGTGTTTATTAATATAGTTTTAATTTGTCATTTTAGAAGTACCTGCAAGTTTCATAGGTATCTGTACGCAGATATAATTTGTGTATGAAAACATTAAATTTACCAATTTATTTCGAATCCTAGAAGCTAAAGCAACTGCACTATGTAAAAGTATTTCATCCTTTATAGGTGGTTGACATTCTGCAGGACCCTTTAAGAATGCGATGAACATGTACATCCACCTGGCCATTGTTTCAACTAGACGATGAACTGCATTTAATACTTGTCTTTTGGATTGCATTTTGCTTTGATGTTTAGTTGACATTTATCTGCAAACATTATTATTTTGATTATCCATTGTTATATTATAGCATAATATAAATACAATTTCAATTAGAAGACATACATGTACATATATGTTTATGTATATGTAACATCATTTGATTAATTACAAATCTATTACTTCCGTAATTTTAATATCAATGATAATCATAATATGATATATCATATATATCAAAATATTAATTTCTGTTCCATAATAAATATAGTCCAAATTTTTTGAACTAATAATTTTATTTATTATTAATTAATAAATAAACATTGCAATAAATATTATAAAACTATTAAGTAATGTCTAGATAAAAATATTTATTTTTAAAAATTCTTTGAATTTAAAACTCAAAAATCATAAAGTTTGGAACATAACAGATCTATCTTTCTCTTATATTATTTGCAGTACTTATTTTTGAAAATTTATTCCTGCGTTCGCTAATCTAGATAAACGTTAATTTTAAAAACAAGTGTAAAAGAATACATAAAAAAAAAAAACTTAGAAAAGTAATAATTGTCAATAAACCTTTGCTATAAAAGATGATACGGTAAACAAATTATTTTTATTATTCGAAGTTATGTTTACGCTTGCTATAGAAAGCGGTAATTTCTAAACAAAAGAAGATTTATCTAAACATATTTTTGTTTGACAGACAACGTGTGTCGGTATTTAAAAAAGAACTTAAAAAAAAAAAAAAATTGGAAAACACTGTCAATTTTTCTTTGAAACAAAAAGATTCAACAACTTTGTTATCGCTAGTTTTGTAACCGTATTTTAAAATGATAAAAGCTTTACATAAATATTTCTGTTATTACGTCGTTTAATGATATTTGAAAGAGGTTACCACATTGCGTTGACAAAGTTTGGAACAACGTATAATTTAATATATTTTTACACAAATTATAATTCCATGTGTAACTAATATATTTTAATATACCAAAATCATCAAACAAAAAATATCATGAAATTGAACCGCATTGTGTTCAGATCCATTATACCATTAAGTATTATGAGATCCACGTTGATTGGCTGTATCACCTGAATCGTTATCTTTTCCTACATATCAGTTTGCTAATGTTAATTAATTGATTGACCTTGGGTAATGAATTATCTCGCTGTCAGCTTGGTGTGTGGGTTTTTATGAGAAACGCCGGCCGGTTGTATCGATTAATCGGGCGTACCACAAATGGCTGAAGGGGCAAGCATTGACGTTTCACGGCTTACATCTGAATAAATTCTTTCGAAGTGAACAAATACCGGCAGTGCAATAATTTTAGTGCGCTGACAGACCAATAATGATGTAATTGAGGTGTTACGCACCAAGGCTACCAGCTACCAAACCATAGGAGTTTGACAGTGTTCGTCGAGCCGGAAATCAACTCGTACCATATTTCAGGCGGTTGGCTATGATAGTGTTTTCCGTCGGTTGAAAGTTTCTTGCCATGAAGTCATTCGCGTGACAGAGAGGCTTCAATTCGTCGATAGACACGTGAAAACTTAGAGATTTACAAACTGTGATCGAAATGTTACACTGAACGAACTTGTCTAACGGGCATGGTTAATCGACGATAGTCACGAAGTTATTCACATAACGGTAATTGAGTCTCTAAACATTCCAGCGATAAATAATTTATCATCAAAGTATGAAATGAATTTCACGTACGTATTTAAAATAACACGAAAACTTTCTGAGATTATTGACTGTGAATAGTTGAAGTTTTGATGTATCAAAATATAAAAATTGCAATCACTAAATAACGCAGAGCGTTTATTAGTTAATGTACTTACAATGGTACTTTGTTTGGAGAGTCAACTGGAAAAACTTGTGAATTAGTGAGTGACTCAATATCATGTGATATTTCACTAAAATAAAACTGATTTAATTCACGATTCATCAATAGGGCGATATCACGCCTTCTATGACGTCGCTTTTTCCGGCACTTGTAGTTAACTGACACCACATACACCTTCACCGGTAACGACTATACGGGATTCGCGCAATCGCTATAGTTGCTCGCCAGCCTGGGACTTACGACCTTTTATGCGCTGAAGAGATATTTAACGGGTCGGGGATAGGCTGTAAGATGGCTGCCAGGTAGCGATGGGAAGGACACCCACACGAGCGATATCGATAATTTTATGAAATATATTTTGCATATACAAATTTTATTAAATGTGTTTATAAATTAGTACTTGTCTTATAAACCCTTAGTTTCGGAGATAATATTCTCACATGTACTTTTAAACAAATATTTGTATAATAATGAAATTAAATGCTGATTATTGTTGCATTTGGTGATTACATTTCTATTGGGATTTTTAACACCAAATGCATGAATTTTATATAGTATATTATTATCATCGTTATTTACCGACTATTTTAATGTTCATTTACTAGTTTGAAAAAACGCGCGCAAGCGACATCTTTGCTGATTAGTTTTAAGCAGTACGTGGTTTCAAAAGTTTAATGGTGTTTTATTTTTACACGTTCTTCCATGTGGGTAAAATGCTTCGAACTCGTATGCGTACACCTGTTATGCAAATGCTTATGTTTTTTCATTTCTTAAATAATATCTTGCAACACATAATTAATCATAGCAAAATGTCGATTATCTTATTAATGACATATGCTAGACAATCACAAAAACAATATGTAGTTTTGCACAAAATACGGTTTGGAATTTAGTTTGTTAAACACTATATTTACACGACACGGTTTACTCTGTTTTATATTTTTAACTATTTTAAATTTTAATTCTCCTCAATCGATAAAAATCTTGTAAAATTTCCACTATATTTCTGTCGATTTGTCTGTTTACCTGATCTTTATTTTCCTTCTGCTCTGCTACCTCCTTGTTGGAGTCGCAATGAAAACTTCATTGAAACGCGTTTGATATCGTTCGAAAACTTCCGAATGCTGATTCACAAGAGGTTGCCAGATGGCAATTCGATCGCTCGCCATCAGCGAGCGAAGCAAATGGGTAGGGATGAGGACAAGGCGTCAGTGTGTGTGTGCGCGCGTGCGTATGTGTATACGTAGGGTGAATGTCACTTTGTGGCCACTTGCTTCTTTATCACTCGACAAAGAACGCTCATTATCCTCGGTGATTTTATTATTGGCCGCGTCTCGTGCTAAGTTAACGACGTAGCGGTATAGTGCAGTGAAGACTGGTTCCTACGTCTTCTATCCTGACATGCGGCTCACGATTGCCGATCACCTTTTTGAGGTTAGCTCACGAGCGTGCGGCTTCGCGCCGCAGTATTGTCTCGCGAAAACGTTCGTGTTCACTATCCACGCGTTTCAATCCCTGAGTTTTTCCTCTGATCGCGTCACAAGGTTGTCGAAGAACGTCAAACAATCCATTAGAATATTTTCTGGATAGTCTGGAGGTCGAAAAACGAGTTGGGTGTCGTCTCACGCCAGCCATTCCGTTTCGCCGTCTCGTCTCTTACTCCCACTCACGGCCGACTTTGATTATCATCGTTTTATTAATATTTCCACACGGGAGTGACTCTCACCCTTGCGATGGCAGCTACGTACACTACTTTGGACCGAGTACGTCTGGCTTTACATACATCACCCTCCGTCGCTAATTTACCTACTGTTTGAAATTGCTACGCCGATGTTGGAAATTCATACGAATTAAATTAGCATTCGTTTTCTTTGCGTTTTTTTACTTATCTTAATAGCTCATTTAATTGTCGTGCGTTTATACGTCTAATTTGCGATTGCTCAATGTTGCTTTTACGTCGAAATTAATAGTCGTTATTTTATTTACTATGACTCATCGAAGATATAATATACCAATTGCAAGGAAAAAAGAAATTATACGTAATTATTTTTTTAGTTGCACTCAATAACTGTTCCATTTATTGTTCGTATTACAACTGCCTTTTATTTCTTCGTTCATAAAACATCGCTTAATTTTTGTTTGTCTTAAATTACTGCATTACCATTTGAGTAATGATTTCGTAACGACACGTATGGCTATTACAATAACATTAAGTCATGACTTTTTTCCATCGCGTTTATATCCGGTACGTCTTGTCCAGTCTTTAACCTCGTGTCATCGTATATCTTTCTTCCTCCATGTCTGCTGACTGGTGTATTTAATAGCGCTCGATGTATTTCGGATATCGGTTTATTGAACTACTTTTAGCATTGCATTGCGATTCACTCGTGCTCGCGCAACCTATTTTAATTTCTCAGTGACATGTTCTTATTGATATTGAATTATTTAAAGAATTTTTCAATTCTTTCTTTTCCTCTAGAATTTTACGATCTTTCAAAAGACGCAGTAAGTTGACAACTTGAGTTAATACGTGGCGTTGGACATAAACGTACGAAATTTCTTTCTTTAATACATTTCTTTCTTCACGCGAATTTGTATATATTGCAACATTTAGAAACATGGGCGTGGTTCATGAATTTTTCGAAAACAGTCTTTTTACTATTCCTTTACATAATATAAAAATGTAACATAACGAAGTTCGTCATAGATATTTCTCTTTATTAAAATAAGATACTTTTCCATGAAAATTATTCAAGTATTATACCTCTGTGTGTTACTCGCACCGTGACATGAAAATCACGGAGAAAGTGATGCGAATATTTCCTTCTCCCGTTGCCGGTTTCGCTTTCTACATTTTTGTAACGATTATTTCTCCGCGATACCTATTACGCATAACTTCACGATAAAATAAAATTTTAAGTGGGCGTGTCACAACTCTATTTGTTCAGCGATTCCGTACACGGCGGGAACTTCCGGCATTTTAAGTACCACAGTTAAATGACATCGGTAGCTTTTACTTTAAATCTTTTTGTACTTGCACCGTTTGTGCTTGCCGCTGACCATTATTACCGTTATTTAACATATCTCATTTTTTTTCCTATCATAATTTCCTTTACCCTCTACGATTTCTATTTCTAATTTTTTATTACACATTTTTCCAATTTTTTTTGTCACATTCTCCTTCTCTTACCGTTGCTTTCTATAAATAATCAAAATAATGTCACAGACCAAAACGTTATTATCGTTTTACAAACAAGTATATACTATAGCAGTATGGATTCCAATAACCATGTTAAATTGAACCCGACCAACTTCAATAAAGGAAACCTTGACCCCCCATTCGAAACGAATCGGTTCTCAAACGTGAGCCAGTCAATGCAACAGTTTTTCCTTTGTTTCTCAGGATTCGGTGGGCTGCTACTATGATATAGTTTATGCTGCGAGAGTATAAACTATAAACCCGCCTTTCTGAACGGGAAGAAGAGGTTAGAGGCAAGATGAAGAAAGGGACAGATGCGGACCAAGGAAAAGCAGATAAAGTAGAGGCGAAAAACGATGCCAAGGACATTCAAGAGAAGATGAAGAAGGTTGATATGAAGTCCTCGTCGCCGACCAGCGTTTTGGCGAAGAACGCAGTATTGTTACCTAGTGGAGTTGCTCGAGTGAAGCAAGTCCAGAACGCTAGGGAAATTAGTCAAACAGGATCATCGTCAGGCTCGGCTACCGGTGAGTTAGCGTACTTGTTGTTGGAAAATAAGCTTCTGAGCGTAGCTTTTAACTGTTTGCTTATTTAGAATTTCAGCTCACCAATTAGTTGCTTTTTGGAAAATTAGCGTGATCTTCGATGTCAGATGCAGGGTAAAATTTATTTTTATTTTTATCGCGAATGGTTGTTTAATACTGAAGCTAAACTCTGTAAGATCATATCGAAGTAAAGCTCATTTTGGCTAGAATTTATCTACGAGGTAATTTTCATATGTTTACTAATTACAATGATAATTAATTGCTCCAAAGTATTTATTATAATACCATCTTTTTAGACAAAAATCGACATCCGAAGAAAGGTTTTGTTCATGCAAACAGTTAAAAGTATGAATAACCAAGCTCTCTCTCTCTTTCTCTTTCTCTCTCGTGCATCAAAAGAAATCCATCATTGTTAAACGTCGTTGCATCATTTCCTGTAGCTCGTGCTGAGTCGTTTACGATTTACAAGGATCGATCCGAAGTCCCGCAAATTGTCCCACAACTTCGTGAAACTTAAATCGTCTCCAGGCTTATAGCATCCTTGACGTGCTATCATAGTAAACCGAAATGGTGATTAATTGCTGTTAAACGCAATTTAAATCCTATCAATTAAGCAAACTTTGATCATACCTTACCAGAAATTCGATTTGACATAATCGCTTCGCATAAATGCCCGAGCAAGGTCTGCTGGAACAAAAATTGTATCATTTTACTCTCCCTCTTGGAAATTCCGTAATACTGTAATAAAAATTTCAGTTAATAGTTCCACAGTCGATAACGTAGTATTCTTGCAAATTAAAAGCTGTTATCGACAGCTATGTATTAATTTCTGCGCAAATTATAAATAGTGATTGGATTACTTTGGATGCCATGTCTTTATCTTTTGCCTTACGTTCTCGAGCTTCAAGAGATAGCCTTTCTAAATATATTAGTGGACAGAGAAAAATTGACAATATGTACAATAGGATAGGTACTTCACAGAAGATTACTGTTCATCTCGTCTCCATGTATCGTTTCGATTCACCTTTAAACTCGCTTTTACGGTTGTCTCAGTTGCTTTGGCTAGTCGAACGCCATCGGCTGAATGCCTCCATTCATCGCAGCAATCGATTCTCAGCAGGATCATGCCCGGTTCGCATTATTGGGTCAGGATAGGGCAGGGCAGGGCCGTTTGGCGGGTATATTTTGTCCCCTGTCCTGTCCCGATAGTGAGAATCGGTGTTACTCGGAGTCGCAATTGGAAGGAGGAGTCATCGTGGGACTGGGATCGTCGATTCCCCTCTGTAAACAATTTTTCTCATTGGAAGTCGTTCCCGATTTACATTATTGGGTCAGGATAGGGTAGGGCAGCGCCATTCGGCATAACCATTCTGTCCCCTGTCCTTCCTCAATAGTGAGAATCGGTGCTGGATCGGGATTTTGAACGACTATTCTCTTTCTTTATTCTTTGTCATCGATTTGGTCCATCTAGGGGGATGAAATGTACGGGCAATTAGCGAATTTCAAATTTCAAACGTTAATTTGGTAATCAACACATTATAGCTTATCTGTGCATCCCTTGGTGGATAATATGTACTAACTTTTTGCGGTTCTATTCCTTTTTCTGCGTTCAAACTAGTTCACCATTACTCGGTCTCTTATATAGGTACCTGTATGTATGTACATTGTCATAAAAATGATACACTCTTGTTTTCTGTAAATTTTAATTCTCACATGTTTCAATATACTTGAAAGACAATTTGGAACCGCAAGGGGTTAAGGGTTAGATAAAATTAGGTATAGTCGATTTATAGTTAATTTACTTGGTATTTTTGTAATTAGAATAATGGTCTTACGTAACAAATGAACGTTCAGTAGACTCTAAATTACATATAGATATTTTGCAGTAAATGTATTATTCTTACATGATTTTATTATGATAGACCAAGTAACTTAGCGATCTTGAACTCAAAATTTTTGCTTCCAGTTATAGCATACCATTAAGGAATCGTTTCTTTATGATTGCGTTTCATAATCGTTGCTCAGCTTCGAATACCATAGGGTTCGGAGCTTGTAAACGTTTTAATCGAACACTTAGCGTGGCTCTTAAATCCTTTAACACGTAGGCGGCAGACGTATCGAGCATTAAACTTAATTGGCCATATTACGCCTTAATTGGTTTAAATAGTTTTAATCCCGGTTCTGGAATCCGATCAATCGATTATTTTCATTGCTACCATCTGACTCTGTAGACGTGTTTAAATTAGACACACGTATAAATAGCGTCGGAATGTGATCACTTTTTCCACGTCATTATGTTTCTCGTCTGAATAATAAATATATCTCGGAAGAATACGTCAATATTTCTTATCTGGTAATAAAAAAGCTGACAATAAAAAAGGTAATAAAACAAGGAAATCAAGGACAGATAAAAGATAAACACTATACTTATGATATTTTTCTTTGCACTCTTATTCCTTAAATATATTTAAGAAAAAGTACATTCACGATTAGTCATAAGATTCGTCTCTTAGGAATAAGTACTAAAGTTTTTAATGTTTTTCATCGGTGATTCCATAAACATTGGGAGCTTGGCATAATAAACGCTCTTGAAGGCACTTAGACGAAAACCCATTAGGACGTATAGGATGTCACTAAAATGTTTGTCTAGTTGGAAAACGTGGAGGATTTATTCTCGGTCATTACTGAAACAGTTCGTCATGGTCTTCGCGTCATCGCAAGATAGGAAACATTTGTTAATTTTATATCCGATATAGAATGTTGTAATGGAAGATCAATATCTCCCGTGGAAATGGTTCTTCTGATCAAGCAATCGAGTTTTCCTCGGTTACCGGGTATCAACTGATCATTTCCTTCAGCGAATCCTCCTTCGAGAAACGATAGATTCGCATACTGGGCGAAGATGGAAACGATGATGGTATTATTCGGTCTCTCACAAGATCGAGAGAGCCACGAGTTTTTCGATTTACGATAATTAAATGGAAAGTAGCACCAGATAGCGAAGGTTCTTTTGATAGTATAGGTTCTTTTTATTTAGTTCCATTTTAGGTTTAAAAATTGGTGTAACTTAGGGATTGCCTGTATTTTAAGGAACTGCAGGAATTGTAGTAGTGCTGGCATAACAATGACTCGAATGACTACTTCATCACATTACTCATGGGTAATAACATCATTATCCACTTGCCTGGAAAACTGTTCGTGTCAGAAGTAACAGGATTAAGTTCCCTCTAATTAGTAAACCCTCTGTCAACTTCACAGAGCACGAGCACTTGTAACAGGACATTTACATATTGGACAACAAAAATCTTGGAATAATTCCTTAATCATTTTTCTTTTATCCATTCTTCCAATCCTATCTAACTTAACATACTACATTACTCTGTTCCACAGAAATAATATCCATGACCAAGCATACTTAAAGCAAATAAAAAATCGAAGGGTGAATTCCTCAGCGTGAACAGCTCTATAACTATACTATGAGAGTGTCATGTACAAAGAGGAAGAATTATTATCCCCAACATCCGAGTCTCTCATCCTAAGAATTCATTCCGTATACTATACACTGCGGAACAATGTCTCCAAATCCTCCCTGTGTAAGCCATCGTCGTTCAGAAGCTCTGCGTAACAATGGCCACGATACATGCTAAGCAGCTTTAGCTAGCAAAGCTACGAATAAAACCGTGTCGTGGCCAGCTCCTCGGAGAGGGTTAACAATCGAGGGATGATTCGTCAGCGTTCATCCGAATCAGCGAGGAAGGCACCAGAGCTCTCTTCGTCGATCTCCGCGGCCAGAGAGCCACGCGCTCACTGGCGAGATCCTGCGTGTTAGGCAGGCCGTAGCTACTATATTGATCTACCTGTCCGAGGGCTATATCGGGCCGCATGTTTCGGTGCAGTACCTTCTAGTCCACCAGCGCGGGATCAACGTTTCGCCTTGCTGCATCTATCGCGATCATGTTCTCCTAAAACAGTTCGTAGTTCAGTGCTCGTGTCAATCGACATCCTCTCAATTCGTTAACTCTACAGACTCTAACGTCAAAACCCTTTTACGGGTACCTTGAACATTCCCTACCTTCAGCTGGACGTTCGACAGAGAAGATGAACCTTTTAACATTCGTTTAGAAAGTCTCCTAGTACGGACATGTCTTCGGTGTCACCATGACGGACTCCTCTGAATAGACAGGTCCTGCGTGGCTCACGTTCTTCTTGGCTCGTGATTCCGGTCACGAAGGATCACACTGGAAACGAGGATCGATCGACGGCTGGTCGTACGAGTTAATTTCCGTTTTCCTGGGATATATATATGAGGGTTCTCGACGTCGCCCTGGTCTCGCCGTGCAGGTAACGCGTTCCCGCCGTTTCTCTTTCGCGGTTCCTACCCGACATGGCGGGCCGAGGTTTGTTTGCATTTTTCCTCCGCTGCGAAGCAACCGTTTGCGCGGGATGTAGTCCGCGTCCTGTTTTTCGTCTGTTTAATCGCGACTCCTGCTTACTCGGGGTCGGCCCTCGCTGGTTTTTCATTTCGTCGCCGTTTTTCCGGGCTAGTCGATTGTCTTAGCGGGCTGGAACAATAGCCTCCGGCACGAGTAGCTGTGCTTCTGTGAAAAGGTTTTAATTTTCCGTGGAAATATATCATTTCGCGTGACTACATTGAGTTTTTAGCCAGGTGCTTGCTTCTCGTTCTTTACGGTTTGTTTTTCCGATTAGATGGCAGTTGGAGGCTAGCTGTTTTTATCTATTTTAAAGAGAGGCAGTCCTCTCTGTTTGTAAAGTACATAAATAAGTCTCAGTGTTTTCTCATTTCACGAGTGCATTTGAGAAATTTGGAAATGAAATGGGGCAATTTGCTGAAAGAGAAATTGAAAAGTATAATTGGATACTTTGTTACGTGGAATGGTCTGATATCACTGTAGCTTATTATTGTACTTCATTACTGTCTCACTGTACCAGCACCTGATGTATATATATAGCACTTATTAAATCCACCATTAACTATGTCTTTTGTACCGTAACTGAATAAAATTCCAGTTGCAGAGGGTGAACTCTGTTGCACTCTGACATTTTCTGCTCTAACTCGTTAATGTGCACCAGGCACGTTGAGCAAATGCGATTCATTACGAAAATTATGCCACAATTTTCACATGCGTTTCATTCACCTAGAATATTAACGCGAAACTGATCGCATTAATTCGTCAGATTTTACCAATGAAACATTTTACAAAGGGAAAATAAAACATTCCAACAATCGTATTATACTGTGGGCATAAGCAAGATCCAGTATAGTGATTTCTACAACCACCACAGCGATCACTCGCGGCATACGAGCTACAATAATTAATACATCATATTCTATTAATAAATCATCAATAAAACGCTCAAGAGACGCAAACTCAGAGTGCAAAGAGTAGAGAGACGCATTTTAACCCTCGATAACCGGATTGTCATGCAGGCGCAACGTGAAATATTGCTGTTACAATTTTTCATTCCAATAAGAAGGCGAAAAGTCAATAACTGCTGTAATCTGCTGTAATCACTGACGAAATGATATCTAACGAAAGAAAGCAGTGATCGACTCGAAAGATACGAAAATAATCTTCGAAACGCGCATCGGGTTCTCGAAGCTTTCAGGTCACATGGCGTTATAGAGGGTTAACTGTCGCGTATTATCCTCGTAACGAGTTAATGTCGCTGTCGCGATTTTTCTTTTCCTCCTTTTGTCCGAAAGCCGTCGTTCCGAGCGGCTGTTCTCTCAATGCAATGCAATTTCTATGCAGGAGGATGGTTAAAGGTTTGCGGACTGTGACGTTTCGATGAGAAAATGCCACGATGCTGCGGCGCGTCTTTGGTTTCCGTCATGGACGGCGACGGGTCTCCGCAGAGTCTCGGTTTGCAGATTCAGGACGGTCAGTAATTAACGATAATTGCCCATTAGTTTTACTCGCGTCCCGATTCTACCAACGTTCGCGTCCATCGAGTTCTTCGCGCTCCTCGAGCTTCCGAGCAACCGGTCCACGCGAATTTGCAAATGGCCGCCGAGGGATAAGCAGTAACTCGAGTTCCAAGTTAGATCCAAGAATATCGGTTTCACTGGGTTCCATTTTATCTGAAATTATTACACGGAAATATATTATCCGGTTTATTACGATGGGAAATAAATGATCGTTTATTTAATGGAACAAAATGGATCTCACCGACGAAGTTTGGCAATCGCCTATTTTCATAAGATTATTCTTATCGATCATGCTCGTATCACAAAAATTAGACTTTGTAGAGTAATCCTGGTATTCACGTGTTGACTGCTTATCGGATTCTTCGTTGCTTGTATTCTGAATTGTAAAATATATGTGTTATCAGGTGTATTATTAATTGAAATTTAGTATGATTTTCGTAGCTACACCTGTGTTCAATTTTCTGTTGATTTTGTCTTTTATCGTCAAGTCGAAATTAATTCCGCAGTTATCTATGGTAATTCGTTTTGATATATTGGGTGTGTTAAAAAGAGATTTTAGTAAAAATTGTCATTTGTTTTCCATCAATCCATTCGTATCATGTTAGTGGAAATACATTGTGGGAGAATTATAATATATTACGAGTAATTTAGAAATATCGTGGATGAATTATAATTACGATAAAAGTCAATCTTAATGTTATCAGAGTTATATCTGCATGCTTGCAATAATCGCGAAAATAAAATATCCGATAGCAATCAGTTCGATTCGATTTGCCTAGTGCTAAACTCGTCTCGTCGTGGATCGTATCGTTCTTTCAATTCATGCTCAGTCTTGGATCGTAAATATGTATTTATCATTACGTAATCGAGCCACGAGGATGATCGGTCTCATGGATGCACGTAGACTTGCGTCAAAGGGATAAGCAAGGAAGTCGAGAATTGCAAAAAGTTGCAAATTATCGTTACGCAGGGTATTACGTTTGCGATCATGTTTGCCACCTCGAACGAGAAAATAGTTACTAAAGGCGAGTACGCAAGGTATTAACTTTTATTAGCAATAGAGAAACGAAGAGTGCGATTTTTACTCGCCACTTCGTTTCAGCTGGAAGCGTTTAGAAAGTTATACCTGCTCGCAACTCAAATCTTGAACTTTGTGCTTCTATCGTTGGTCGTTTATCGCGAAACTTCTTTGATAATCCATCTAGAACGGACGCAATTAAAACAGTAACACGCGAGCAGAATGAATAATGTGAAACGTGCAATATTACTATAGCATTACGATACGATGCTTCAATCGTAAAATAAAATACTACGAAAATACTAGTATAATAAATATTACGTTCATTTTATAATTTTGGTACCATTTCACGATACGAAAATTGTGAAATTTTTAAATAACCAATTATATAGAATATTACTATATCATTACTATATCAAAGTAACGTTTCAATTGCAAAATATAATATTACAAAAATACTAGTATAACAAATATTACATTTATTTTATATTTTTGATAGTATTTCAGGGTATCAAAATTGTGAAATTTTTAAATAACCAATTATATAAAATATTACTATATCATTATGATACAACGTTTTAATCACAAAATAAAATACTAGGAAAATACTAGTATAACAAATATTAGCTTTATTTTATATTTTTGATAGTATTTCAGGGTATCAAAATTGTGAAATTTTTAAATAACCAATTATATAAAATATTATTATATCATTATGATACTACGTTTCAGTGACAAAATGAAATACTATGAAAATACTAATATAACAAATATTACCTTTATTTTATATTTTTTATACCATGTCACGGCACACATTGCACTATTTAACCGTGAGTATAAAATCTCACTGATAATTCATTTTTCACCCGATGACCAACAGAATACAGGAAATATTTTTGTCGATAAAGCCATGGGTGGTCGACACCCAACGCTGTCCAAGGCTCCTGCCACGGAGACCTAATTCCTAAAAATATATTTCTTTTTATCTCTCTTATGCGAATGCTACTTCAGTGTATCTAAATACCAGGCAAACAAGCGTTTGTTTTACGGTGTTTACAGGCAACCCCCGAAATAAAACGGCGTTAGCACCTGGCCATAGTTTGATGGACTGGATCCGACTGGGCAACTCTGGCGTCGATTTAACCGGCGTCGGTGGAGTTCCACGTGTCGTAACTTTGTCCGAATTGGCCAGCCATAACAAGCAAAACGACGCTTGGATCGCGATTCGAGGTATGATTCCACTGAAACTCATTCCTTGACCAAATTTAGATACGGTGATTAGGTACAGAGATCAGCGAGCAAAGAGCTCCTGAAGATCGGGATGACAGATCATGGTAATTTATGATAATCCGAGATAGGATTCGAACATTTCGCTTGCATATCCAAGTACTAACTCTGTTCTTTAAAGTGATGCTTTTAAACGCGAGAATTTTTTCTTCTCAGTTTTGCTTCAATACGAAGTTTGGCATTTCACGTGCCTGAATAGCAAGTTCTGAGAATCTATTTATATTTAAACGTAATTTCGTTTATATTTTTCTATATTGTTACTGAAATTTTCAACTGAAAATGTGTCATATGTCCTTTGCCACTTTGCTATAATTAATTGCTACATATCAAGTTCTAAGAAAGTATAATATAGTATGTCAATTTGTATTAGGCATCTAAATACCCACAAATGGCACAATAATTGAAGTGGTATGATAAGGATAAATAGGCATAACCACATTTTTATCCAAGTAAAAGTCAATATTATTTCTATAAAAATTAGCTTGATATATGCTTCTAACGTTAGAATTAGAAATCTTTAATGGACACTTAAACATAATAGGTATAAATGATAGTAAATTGACTTTTAAGATTAGGATAAGTAAATGTATTAATTACAGGTCTATCTCAATATGAGTCGACATTAATCTTTGTTAAAAGCAGGTATATATTTTTAGTAATTGTAAGAAGGAAAATTCTGAGACCTGGCTTTTTGACTGGATTGGTAGTTCTAGTGTTAATATTTGCGTTATTCTGTCTCACTTGTTTCAATCATAATTTCCCAAATTTCGATTTTCTATGCCCACCATTTTCAAAAATAAAATATTCGAAACCAGTCGTTTCGTCAGATTTGATAATTATAACCTTACTCTATCTCACTTCTCTCGGCCATAAGTTCCCAAGTACTTTAATTTCGATTTTCCAAATCTACGACTTCCAAAAGAAAAATATCCAAAATCATTCGTTTCGTTACCATTCAATAATTGTATCCTCGTTCTGTCTCACTTCTCTCAACCATAACCTCTCAAATATCTCAATTTTGATCCCTCAAACTTACCATTTCAAAGAATAAAATATCCGAAATCGACGCCATTTAATAATTGTATCCTCGTTCTGTCTCACTTCTCTCGACCATAACCTCTCAAATATCTCAATTTTGATTCTTCAGACTTACCATTTCAAAAAATAAAATATCCGAAATCGGCGCCATTTGATTTTTCTATTATTTCTATTATTTATATATATTATTTATATATATCATATATTATTTATTATATTATTTATATTATTTATAGATAATTCTATTATCGTTCTGTCTCACTTTTCTCAACCATAACCTCTCAAACACCTGAACCAGAATTTCGATTCTCTGCATGTGCGACATGCACAGTATCGAAACCCCAAATCTCCTTATCTTTCTCGCCTTATAATCACCGAAACACCTAAATTCCCGCCCAACTTCCAAACTTCAACTGGCGTCGAACTGCAGCCAGGGTTCTCTGAAACTGCAAAACCTAGTTTCCACTAATGGGATTACGCGTTAATCCCGTTTGCACGAGCAAAGACGGTGGCTCGAAAGTACACCGTTTAATTGAAATTAAATCGGAGAAAGTAAAATCGATGGCCGAGAGCAATCGCGTTTGTTGGTAACGCGATATCGCTCTCGACGTGTTTCCGCGTGGAAACCGGGCTTAAGAGCGCAGTAACGAGCACATCGGGCAAGGACGTCTTCGCGAAGCTCGTTGGAAATTAAGTAAAATAAGAGAATTCGGGCCGACGTGGAATTAAACTCGATGCCAGTTCAAGTTCCATCTAGTTTATCTTATAAAGCTTCGTTTTCTTTTCTCATCCATGGCTCTGTACGCCTGAGGAACTGTTACCAATTATCGTCACTATGGTATCTTCGTTTGTAATCTCTTGTTATTTAAGCTCGAAATGCAAACTCGGAATAGTATCGATACTGATGAAACAGTATATTTGTATAATTGATAGCTTGTTTTTGTTAATTTTGTTAATACCAAATTGGTTTCATGCTGGGTTCGTTAAGTGACAGTGATTGACGACGTTTTAATTCATTTTTGGATACTGATATAAATGTAGATATATTGGAATTGGATTAAAAGGAATACTTTTAATAGTAATACCTTTTGATTCATTTTTGGATACTGATACAAATGGGTGTAGATATATTGCAATTGGATTAAAAGGAATACTTTCAATAGTAATACTTTTAATAATAATACTTTTATAATATTAGTAATAATTAGTTATATTAATATTATGTGTACATTATTCATTTTAATAGGAATACTTTTAATAATAATACTTAGAAGAGAGTAACTAGTATTAATACTAGTACCACTGATGGAATACTTGAATTATTATAACGTATATTTAAATATAGTATACATAAATAATAATTGTTAAAATGGTACGACAAAAATAAATATAATAAGATAGAAATTTGCGATAATTTTGCCAAAAATAGCTGTGAATGTGTTCTCAATAATTATTAATTAAACTAAAAATTGGTCAAAGCTAGTTATTCTTATTGACAGTACTAATTTGACAATTTTAATTTAAATATTTACAGGATTAATTGTTACAGGAATAGTTAGCGTTTAACAAGATTTATTTATACACACGTGTATATATAGTAGTTGGTTACTAAATTAAAATATCGTGCAGATTTTTATCGGCAGTTTTCACGGTTCTGTAACAAGATTTATTTATACACACGTGCACTTATAGTAGTTGGTTATTAAAATAAAATATCGTGCAAATTTTTATCGGCAGTTTTCACGGTTTTATAACGAGGATTTGAAAATCACGTAGGATTGTCACGTAGAGTCTATCGGACATCGCGTCATTGATTAAATATTAATGCAAAAATTAATCTGCCGCCTGTTAATCCTATGGAATTAGTCTGCAACTGTGATACGAACGTTCTTTGGACTCTGAAGAGTTAAATCATCTTCCTTAAAAATAAAATACACGTTGACACATCGTTCGAAAGATATCTTCACGCTGCTCTACGATGTATAACCGTGTGTATTTTACGCTATTTTATTATTCGCTTAAAATCGCTAACTTTTGAAAATATCTTTAACGTTGCATTCTTCGAATATTTTGCATTTCACGTGTACCGAATGTACTCTTTCTTTCCTTTAATATGTTTTTTCACGGATAATCAATCTCATTTTCCCCTCAAAGGAACCTTCAAACAGCAACTGCTTTTTATATTCCAGATGATAATAATAAAATTGAAAGTAAAATCATTACAGAATAATTAATATAAAATTATTTGAGGAATTTTTAGTAAAAGTTAAATAACAATATTATTATTATTATAAAAATTAATTTAGAGAGTTGATTGATAAGAAATAAATTAATGAAATAATTAGGGAATGAAAGAATGGGAAAAGAAAATTTTAGGTATATTAGAAAAATTATAATAGAATAATAAGAAATACTAGGACACAAATTATACTATATAAATTATATATATAAAATTATATTTTATAAGTTATATAAATTTATTAATTATCTTAATTAAAATTTATTCCTAGGATAAAATTATACATTTTCGAAAATTCTCAAATCCTTTAGTGTAGAATTCGAATGTGTAAAAAAATGCCTGTCTCCATTAGAAAATCTCGACTTCCGGCATAGAAAACCGATTTCCGCTCGATACCGGAAGTTGAAATTATTATGATTCGATGGAGCGTGTCCGAGGTATTTATTACAATTTACCGGCGTTTTTATCAAAACCACTTCCCTGTATTTTTAATTCAGTGGTCTTCGGACACCCATAGTTGAAGTGAAGTGGGAGAAAAATTAAATTGGGGACCAAAATGGCAACGTTGACCGGTGAACTTTTGACCGAAATGCATGGAAGATTTATCGTTAAAATTTCTAAATTTATAAAAAGACATCCTTTACTCTACACCGAGATAATCGATGGCCAGAGGATCGTGAGAAAGCGCATTTCTCGTGGAAAAGAAAACGAACGACAGCCACGAAGAGGAAGGGAAAACGATATCGAGCAGCGTTGAACGTCCGCTTTTAGTCTGATTAAAATTTACTTTCCCCGTCCATCGAGCAACGTCGAATCGTTCAATATTTATTCTACGTCCGTCACGAACCCTGGCCAGCCTATTTTAATTCCACCTATGAAATTTGCCGGCGTATTTTTGCGATCGCGCGTGACCCAACATATCGAATGAAGGCTGACTCAGAGAATTTCTCATGACCCGTGGTACTTCTGCGAAATATTCGAATTAATTTAAAAATGGAAGAAAACATCGAGATATTTCTTTCTCCTCTCTTCATTTTTCTTTTTTGAGTTTGAAACTACTTAGGCTGTTTTAAATTACACGTGGATCCAGTATAAAGAATTGATTATTAAGTTACTAAATTATTTAAGTGAAAGAATTAATTTAAAAAATGAAAGAAAACTAAAGGGAATGTATTTGATATTTATAAATAAAATATTCTGTTATCTTTTTTCTTGCTTTTCTTGCTTTTTAAATTTTTTTTTTGAGGTTAGAGCTACTTAGACTGTTTTAAATTACACGTAGATCTATTGTAAAGTATTGATCGTTGAATTACAAAATTATTTAAAATAGGAAAAAAGAATTGAGAAACGAAAAGATGAATTTAACGCTACGTCGAAAACGCCAGTTTCCAAGAATGCGAGGCCATTTCCTTGATTCTGTAAATCAATATGGAAGGCACACAATGGAAGATTCCAACGATCTTTTCATTGAAATGGTACGTTTGAAGATTTCGAGTCCATGTTTCACCTATCGTCGAGTCTGCAACTGATAATTTATTAATTTATTAAATTAAATCTAAAAATATTTAACACTAAACCTACCAAACCTAGTCAAATGATCGGTCGATGGAACAATGGAGGAAGAGCTTCAAAGGAAATGGAATAAAAAAAAATATCGAAAAATTTATAATACATACATTGAAACAAATATCGAGAAGATTGAGCAGGCTAAATGATAACACCGAGTGTAGAATTTTTAATTAAAAATTTGCAAACGATCGTTTAGCCTGTGATAGGTCTAGCATAAAATCGAAAGATATCGCAAATGGAACTGTTAAGTAACAAAGCAATGCTTGATCCGCAGGAATCGTCTTCAACGTAACCCGTTACATGGACTTCCACCCTGGAGGGATCAACGAGCTGATGAGAGGCGTTGGGAAGGACGCCACGATGCTGTTCGAAAGCGTAAGTCCGGCAACTTCCGTACTTGAATCAAACCAACGTGTCGGTCCCGCGTTGATCGACGATCATTTTTACGTACCCATAGATCGTTCGTTGCAGGTGCACGCTTGGGTCAACTATCAGAGCATCCTACAGAAATGCGTGGTGGGAAGGCTGAGCCGAGGCTCTGTCAGCGGCACCACCTCGTCGCCGATGGAAAACGCTGTCTCGAGCACGACCAATTGTTCCTCGACGACGTTCAACCCGATAACGAGTTGCACGAGTGAGTAGGCCTGCATCGATCCTGCCCGCTTGTGTCCCGTCGATGCTGATAAAAGGAACAAGTGTCCGGGGAGCCTTGGCGATTCTTCCGATTGTCAACGCGCAGAAAAATGCACGTTCGTGACCTTTAGAACGGTTTTGTGCCATTGTCGGGACTTAAATGTTGAGGGAAACGAATCGTCGAATGGGATGCGTACGTGGGTTGCTGCGACCGATGTAGATATGCACTCTATTCTTGATACCGCTGGCTTTCAGAACGAGTAAAAGGATTTCCTGGATGGTTGGATTTTTCGTTTTGGTAGTCTATGTGTGAGATTGATTTTTGACGTGTTTATGTTGATGCGTGGATTGTACAGACTCTATGTTACCAGACTAATAACTTTGCTTATCATTGTGATATATGAATAGATATACATATCTTATGATATTTATGAGATTCTAAAAATCATTAGTAAGAAAAATGTGTGATATTTATGGTAGGCTAGAACTACGGTAAAGCGAATATTTTGTTTCAATTGATGGAGTTGCATAGTTTGAATTAAGAAGGAATAATGATATTGTAGGTTAGGGAGAGTACCTAGAATTTTGCGTTATTTTTATTTGGGAAAATTATAAACTAGGTGACAAGTAAAGTATTCACTGAGGCCTTTTTGAAAGACTGGGTGAAGAGTGGGTAGTTGGTAGTATTATAAGAGGATTGTAGAGGAGTAGTCAAATTCTGAGGATAGACATGTAATTTAAGAGAGCTGTAGTCGTTTAAGAGATTCGTTATACTGCTTCATGTCATTAAAACAAAATTGTTCATTTTTAGCTCGTAATGCCAGTCAAGAAAATGTGCCAGACGACGGTATACCGAATCTAAAAATGGACTGGAGACAGACATCCAACTCGATCACGTTGTTTTATCAAACGATGCGCGACTATCCAGGCGTGTGCTATCAATTAAGTAGGATAAGCGACTCGAAGTTGGTCTTCAAACTATTTTTCGAGAAGAATATAATAACGCATCAGCTGGAATTGACTGCGGGAATAGAATGGCCGCCTGTGTGCACCAGAAACTTTGACACGATGGAGGTAATGGAATGAAAACATCATATCTTAGTGGATAGAAAAACTCCAAGTCTATATATAAAGTGTAACAACACGTTTGATATTAAAATTAAGAGTACTGAATTTTACTTTCTGCTTTATGCAGGTCGATTTTACACTTACGAAGAAGAAGAAAGAGATATGGAAGTCTCAGGGTAGCCAAACAATATCCAGAGAGACAAACACGAATAGTCGAACGTACAAAGAATACGAAGTACTTACGAATAAACCACTTTCTAAGTTAGTTCACCTGTTAGTCGTCCGAGCGAAATATTTCTTAGAAGTGATACCCATAGGCAGGCACTTGGAAGCCAAGATGACCGTTATGGGTGAATATCACCTCCATGTAGCTACTTTCATTGTCCAAATTCATTTCAACCGATTAATTAATGAAATTTAGAAGAAATAGGATGTGATCAGTATTTCTACAAACAGTTAGCCATTATGATAATTGGGCCATTATGTTAATTAGCCATTATAAAATATTAATTCATTAGAATTAATATTAGACTCCTTTTTTTTTGCAATTTTTATCTTGTAATTCATAAGTCTATAATTTCATATTTATTTATTAATTATAGTTGCCAAAAATGTGTTACTTTCATTTCTTAAATAACTTCGTCAAAAAATTTCTTAGAGATCTATTATTTATTAAAGCTTCTGTTTCTAGTATCTACTCCTTGTTGAAGTTAGCATCTCCACATGTAGGTGACTTAGTATTTATTGACCATCCTCACAGAAAATCACTGAATGCTTTAAAATCGTCTTCTGAAAACTTTCATTGAATTCAGAATTATCAAGTATTCCGTTTCAGGGATGGAAGTATCGCGATCGTACACGCCTGTCCCACCGTGCCTTCACCCTGATGACATGGCGCCGAACTACAAGTCCGATTGCCTGTGTCTGATGATCAAGAAGTACCCAATCCGCTCTTCAGATTGGTCAGACCCTCTTCTTGAGCAATGCTTTAGGTGCCTTCGTAGTAGAAACCTTTGATCGTTATTCTGTCATTCATATGCTGGCTGGTGGTACTGGCTTGACCGTTATGCTTGGCATCATTCAACGAGCTTTGGCCAGACGTAGTGTGTTAGTATCTTCTCGTTTTCATTCGTTACTCTATATCTGTAGAATTATTTTTATACGGATCAGTAAAAATTAACACCTAGGATGTATTTGGAATTATGGAAATAAATATGGAGAGAAATTCTTTTCATTAAAATTCTATGGTATAAAAGAGAATATCACGAGAGTTATATAAATTTTATTGATTCAATCGGTGTCGAATCAATTTAAATAAATTTCTATTTGTCTGGTGATCAGAATTAATTTAAGGAAAATATTTGGCATAGCTGAGAGTATGTTTCTCGAGACTACCATAAATCTTTGGCACAGTGTGTGATGTTATTTTGAAATGGCTACTTTGTTAGTTCTGTAGAGTCAAGAGAATGAAATATAGCAGTGAATTGTTTTCTACTTTCAGTTTGGGGAAAGTAGTTTTGAAAGTAATGTTATGGAGATGTATAGGCCACCTGTGAAAGTGATGACGAATGGCCATGTATTTTAAATATTGATATTTTGTTTCTTGGACGTCGACAACATGTACCTCTTTTAGTTTCAATAACTGAATTATATTATCATGAAATTGTTGTATTACGTAAATAGTCTATAAGTTAGCAACCTTCAGCAACTTTGTAATTCCATAATTTATCTAATGCTTCAGGAAGACCATAAATCTACTTAATTTCAACAAGGACGAAGACAACATGTTTTACGTGGCGCAACTAGAAAAGGCTAGCGCAGACAAAAAGTGAGAGAAAAGATTAATTAATTCTTCTGAATTTCGATTTTTATTGTTCTTACATGAAACATTGTCACGTTTCAGGTTAAAAGTTACACATATTCTTTCACAAGCAGGAAGCACGTGGACAGGCAGACGTGGTACGGTGTCCGATGACTTATTAAAGGAACTAGTCGCAGGGAGTTCCCCTGATGCGTGTGTTTTCACTTGTGGACCTCGAGGATTCATACAATCCGCGAAAAAGTGAGTGAAATAGATTTACCACCCTAATTACTAAGTCTTAATATTTCATTTACAAAATTGAGTTATGTAAAAGGATAGCAATGAACTTAGAAAGACGTGCAAAGAATTATATATTTTATATGGAGCAAACATTATGTATATATTTTTTAGATGTCTCCAGAAACTTGATTGGAAGCCCTACCAGATGTACGAATTCGACGATTAGCTGTACTCATCGAAAGTGTATCCCTTCTTTTTTGATACCAAACGTAGGAACATTGGCAGACATGTACAAACACCGGTAGCCGAGCTTTCCCTCAAGGAAGTAATCACGTGTCATGTCGTCGAATTTTTAAAAAGAGCCTTTTGGATACTTTTACTCCTATTTCCGCCCACAATCTCTAGCAGGAATTTAATTAGGAAATAGATACTAGATGATTGAACAAATAAACTCAAATAATTTTGCAATATTTTTAATAGAAGGAAATGTTCGCCTTCTAACGAGCTTTTTCGTTGGATGTTAATATCAGAATTTATTCAGAAGCCTAAGGAAATTGTTAGAACCAAAGTTCTGTATATAGAATATTGGAAGGGAATTCATTTTCCATTCTTTTTTCCATTTTCTGTTAGACTTATGTCTTCCGTTTGAGTGATATATTCGATCTGACATCGTCGAACGCAATACACAAGAGCAAACACCTGTATATTTGTACTTACTATCAGTAGATGCGCACACTTTGTACCATATCTACGAATTTCGAAGAAAAATAAAAAGAAAAATAAAAAGAAAAGATAGGACTAAGGATCACGGATGAAAGTCTTTGGATTTTATGGGACAAGCTATGCGTACAAGCGTCCATACTTTCTACATGGTTCGCGAGGATAAATTATTTTTACAAACGACGTCTTTTAATCTATCATTCAGAGAGCTATGTGTGTATTTTGAACGATTTATTTGGGAATATTCAGACGTATTTTCAGAAGCAGGCCAATTCGAAACGACCATGGTGCTATTTCCTAAAGTAAACCGAAATAGCACACCTTGACCATACCCAACAAGAAAACTTACGATCTACTCTGTGAGAAAAGAATATAATCGTCATCGATTTCAATTTCTACGTGATAGATTAGAGCGATATTTAAGTAATCTTGGTCCTTTTTCTTGGAAGTAAAACACCGTGCCAAACAGGGGCCTTAGAACTCTGGGGGGACTCTAGAATCTTAACCAACAACATGGCCTAATCACAGAAGCGTTCTAAAATTAACGACATACCGAGAAGTATCAGCAGAATTGAAGTTCTTTGATCCCTCGTGTAACGTAAAGAGAATTGAAATATATTGTAAAAATGGAGAAGGTTAGAGAACTCGTGGAAGTATTTTTATCGACCGAGTATCCTCTGATTTGACCATGTATGGTTTGAGTCGAAGATGACCGTGTTTGACGGAGATGGGTTCACGTTGCTGAGCGACGTGGTTAATATTATTCAAACACATTCGAGTATGGACCACTTCCTACATTTACGTACATGTTAAATACGCCTATGTGTATGTATATGTGTGTACATAGTTGTTATCAGAAATAAATGAATATTCAATGGCTCCTTATCACATCGCGTTCCCTTTTTCTTTTATTTTCTTTCTTTGGAAACTCTGCGAGAATTTTTGGATTTATTTTAATTAAAAACTTAACAGACGGGTTAGCGATGATTTCGTTTAGAATAATGAATTTAATTTAGAAAGGAATTTAAGTTAAAGTAGCTTTGTAATTAAAAATTTCTTCTAAATAAAATCTATTGTGAGAATTCCAGACATTAACGAATTAGATTTATTTTAGATAATAAGTAAAGGTATTTGCTTTATGTTTTGTATTAAATATGTAAAGGGAGATGTTTGAGTTGGCCACAGTATTCCTTTCCATATTTCGCCGAGTTTCAGAATTAAGAACGAGGCTGACGGGAATATCGCGTCGTTTGCAATGTAAAACGTGTTTACGATTTCGTAGATGAATTAGGTAAACCTCACGGAGCAGTGGTGGATAAATATTCAAGGAGCTTAGCCTCTCTCTTGACAGAGTTTACAGTGTACCGAGTAAACTGAATTAAGGCAAGAGACGTAATTATTAATACTAACATCACTGTTAGCGTTCCCTATATTACCATCTCAACGTAATTGGATTTTCAAAAAAGTAATATAAATATTATTTTTTCATTTCCTATATAGCAAGAGGTACAATAAATAACATTATTATTCTGCAAAATATAAAACACTTCATTTCAAATTTACTCAAATTTCCCATATCGCATACTGAAACAAAATCCTTTACCATAATCTTTAGTGCTTCCAAATAAGTGTACTAATAAAAAGTACTCTAACTATAGAATGTAAATTTATCCTATGGAAGCGCGAATGCAGTTGTAGTTTATAAAAAATGTATAAATTATCAAACGTATTATTAATAAATTAAAATTGTTAATAACAAATTGCATAAATCATAAAAATACTTCATATAAATGCATTACAGAAATTTATATTGCGAAATCATAAATAAAGTTTACAAATTATTATATTTATCGTTAGTAATAAATTAATATTGTTAATAACAAATTGTTCGCAATGAAAATTTATAATAAAAGTGAACAAAAATAATAAATAATTAACTATTACTTGAAATTGTAACGCATTGAAGTCTACTTATAATTAGCAAAAAGTTAATAAATTGCTATATTTATTGTTAATAACAAATATTTTGTAACGTATATTAACGATAAAAGTAAAAAAGTTAATAAATTATTAGCTACTATTTAAGCAAACAACGTATTTGTGTTAAAATGTATTCGTAACTTACAAAAAGCTAATAAATTAATAAATTTATTGTTAATAGCAAATTAAAATTATTGATAACAAATAGTTTGTAACGTATACTAACAATAAAAGTCAAAAAAGTTAATATATTATTAGCTACTACTTAAACAAACGACGTATTTGTGTTAAAATGTATTCGTAACTTACAAAAAGTTAATAAATTAATAAATTTATTGTTAATACCTAATTAAAATCATTCATAACAAATAGTTTACAACGTATATTAACGATAAAAGTAAAAAAAGTTAATAAATTATTAGTTATTATAAGGCAAAAGTAACTTTCAAAGGAATCGGTAAAGTTCGGAAATTTTCGCCGATCTTCGTCCGGCCGCCGCTATATAAGGGGCCCGCGTGCAGGCTCGAACCAGTTGTCGCCTCGACTTCGGAGGGTCCGCGTTAATATTTTTTCTTTTTGTTTCAGGTTTTAATTATCTTTCTTCTTTCAGATTCTATTTCTTTTATTCCAGATTTCATTGTTTGTGCATTCGAGTCTTTTTTACAATATGCGAATGCTTCGTCGTTGGTTTATTTGTACATCATCGTTGGCTAGATCAATGGCTGTTCAGTGGCCATTGTCCACTCTCTTAAATAATTTAACAATAATTTCTTCTTTCAGGTTCTAATTATTTTTCTTTCAGACTTTATTTCTTTCATTCTATTTGTCTCTTTGTTTCAGCATTCGAGTATTTCGTACAATATTCGAATGCTTCGTCGTTGGTTTACTTATGTCTCATCGTTGGCTAAATCTTTCCGTTCACAAATTTTACGACTTCCGTTCGGTTTGTTTTCGTTAGAACGTTCGAGTATTTCGTATAATACTCGAGCGCTTCCTCGTTGGTATGTTTATATCTCACCGTTGGAATGTTTCTGTCTCGTCGTTGGCTTGCTCGTTCCATTTGGTTATTATCCTTGATGGTTTCCTCGTACTAATCCCTTTCCTTTCAGCTACATATTAACAATAATATATTCTGTTTTAGCTTTTAGGTTTCTCAAGATTCTGTTTGCGACACATCAATGAACGATGCGTGCGTTTACTTTTAAGTAATCATAAGATAGATCCATAGACTAAGTATCATGTGCGCGCTATCTGTACAAAGGTAAGCTACCTAACTTGGAGCGAAATTTATAAATTCTCTATCATTTTCTTATCCCCCTCGTTTAGCAAATAGAACATAATTGTTCTCGCGATAATCGCGATCGTTCGTAAGTACCGACTAGCCTACGCGACGTGCTCTCGTGTACTCGATAAGTACATACTTCGTAAGTCATCCTCACGACTCGTCTCCGACACTCATTTCCAGTCACTGTCAATCTCGTCATGCATCGGGTTCCAGGGTGACCCCCTCGGATCAGTGCGTCTTCTGACCTCGACGGGGCGGTCCGCTGCCTAAGTCGTACGCGACTGGGGCTCGGGCACATGCTGGCTGACGGACTAGTACCATCTACGGTTAGACCACAGGGATGATTAAGTTCTACCCCGTGTGGCTGGGATGCGAAGTGTCTGTCTTGGCCGGCAACCGCCCAGCAGGGCCCTCGCGTTGACACTAGAAGTTTCATTGGTTCAGGGACTATCCTTGGTCCACGTGTAAGTCTTGGCGAGTGCGACAGTGACTGGAATTGAGCTAGGCCCGATCGGGAGGGTGCCGAGGTATGAAGTTATCTCTGTACACGGGAGTACATCGCCTAGGCTAGTCGGTCTTTCGAATAATCGCGAACTCGTTCGGGCGCGTCGCGATTTTCTATTTGCTCGCGTGTTTGATATTTCATTCCCTATTTTTATGGGAACTTGAAAATATCTTAGCGTTGCGACAGTAGAGTTTCAGTATACCGAACCGAGACCCCTTTTGTAAGACACGAAATATAATAAAGTGTCAGTAGAGTCGTTTTAATTTAATTCGCTCCAAGTTAGATTGGGCTACCTTTGATACAGGTAGCGCCAGTAGGATGCGCCACTAGGGTGCATGTCGGGTCTCGATGCGTAGCCACCTCCACGTGGTGAGACCTGGTAATTGGTGTAATACCAAGCTAAGAGCTACGCACCAAAGGTGAAATATTATTTATTAACTAGCGATAAGGCAGTTATAAGTTAGTTATAATTTAGTTATAAAATAGTCATTAATTAGATATAAGGTAATTATAGTTTATGTGCTAAACACATTTTACATTGTTGCAGATGTCACTCACACTAGACGACACCCGCATATATTATATTTATATCACATAAGGTACAGTTATAGACAAATGATTCTCACACATTCAATCTCATTGTCACTCATGGTATTGTCCGAAAATATTTTTAGGAATTACATGATTTCTTGGAATCCTGCCTGCATAACAGCTCCTTTAATGGTATGTTCACCTAATACAAAATTAGTAAATTGGCAGAGGGTTTCATGTCAACGCTGCGAAATTTGTAGGCCCAAAATTCTTCAAATTTTAACCAGTGTTTCGCAGCAATTCTTCCCAGTGAAAATGAACAAATTACGAAATTTCTGTAATTAACGATGATGACATTTGTCGCTTAATTTTTCATTCGGCAGTGACAAATTAAAATATTATACAATTACTACCATTAATTAATGAACTTTTATAATCGCATCGCAAAGCTGGGATTTTGGGTAACATTCTTATTCAATTTTCGTATATAATTTGACGTCAATTAGTTAGTTATTAATAATTATTTGAAGACGTATGCTATTTACCAACAACAATCTGTATGGTTGATCGTGAAAATATTTAATTATGGACAAAACAAGAAATAAAATATGATCAGAAATGATCCGAGAAGATTCGCAAGAACATTGATTTTATAACTTGGGCATGAAGAATACAAATTAATTTCATAAATATAGTAATTAAAGATAAATTGTTGGTATCTTCGGCAACAGTTCAAATATTCCGTGCAGTAATTATTAATAATTAATTAATCAAGAGGAAATTAGTATCCAAAATTATATTAGAAACTTCGTGAAGAGTGTGCTTTTATAATGTAATTATAAAAATTCATAAATTAATTACAGAAATTGAGTAATTTAATTAACTGATACAAATTAATTTCATAAACATAGTAATTAAAGATAAACTGTAGGTATTTTCGGCGAAGTTCAAATATTCCGTGCAATAATTAGTAATAATTAATTAATCAAGAAGAAATTGTTACTCAAAATTATATTAGAAAATTCTCGAAGAGTGTACCTTTACGATGTAATTATAAAAGTTCATAAATTAATTACAAAAATTGAGTAATTTGTTAATTTTCCATTGTTAAGTGATAAATCAAGAAACAACATTCAGCGCCATCTATGATTTTGAACGGGAACACAAGTTTCTAGTCCAAAATCATAGATGTCGCCAATCGTTGTTTCTTGATTTATCACTCGGTAGTGGTAAATTAACAAACTACACAATTTTTGTAATTAATTTATGAACTTTTATAATTACATCGTAAAGGCACAGTCTACGAGAAATTTCTAATATAATTTTGGATACTAATTTCCTCTTGATTAATTAATTATTAATAATTATTGCACGGAATATTTGAACTGTTGACAAAGATACCAACAGTATATCTTTAATTACTGTTCATGAAATTAATTTGTATTAATTAATTAATTTACTCAATTTCTGTAATTAATTTACGAACTTTTATAACTGCATCGTAAAGCAGGAACTGTAGCCAACGTTCCTATATAATTTTTGTACATTATTTCATGTTGATTTGTTTATTATAATTATTTGAAGGCGTACGTGGTTTAGTAAGAACCATCGGCACGATTGTCGGTAAAAATATTTAATTATGAACAAAACTAGAAGTAAAATATAAGCAAAAATAATATGCGAACGTGCCTAAGGGTATGGTCTTTATAACGCGTTTATGAATATTCACAAATTAATTTCCTAAATGATAGTAATCAGTGACAATTTCGGTAATTTTTCGGCAAATTCAAATATTCCGTGCAATGGTTATTAATAATTAATTAATTAAGGAGAAATTTATTTCCAAAACCATATTGGGAAGTTCTTTAAGAATGCGGCTTCACGATGCGATTATAAAAGTTCATAAATTAATCGTAGAAATTGTATAATATTTTAATTTGCCACTGCCGAGTGAAAAATTAAGCAACAACGGTCAGCGTCATCTATGATTTTGGATCCGAAACTCGAGATCGGTAATTGCAATACAGAACGTACGTGGAGGTATGCATGATAAATTAAGAAATAACAGGTAGCGACATCTATGAATTTGGATTGGTAGTTCGTGTTCCAATTCAAAGTCATAGATGGCGCTGACTGTTATTTCTTAATTTATCATGTATATCTCCACGTACGTTCTGTATTTCTATTACCGATACCAAGCTTGCGGTCCAAAATAATAGATGGCGTTGAGCGAATTTCGCTCGTTTTTCCATCCTTGTCTATCTTATTGAGGGAATCAGTACCGTATATCAACGGATTGTATTGGGGGTACAAGGTGTTTATTTTTTAACCGGTTTCGTGATACATGCCATATTTTACTACACATTTTAGTTGATATATTTTTTTAAGCTTTTGCTATTTTTATAATAACATTAAAGAACACGCTATAATGATACTTAAACAATATTTACTATTAATTTAAACAATATATCTTCGGAATTAATATTTTTATTATTAACTGATACACTTAACGTTGTTTAACATCTGAATTGCATAGAAATCATGAACGACGTTCAAAACAATGAATAAGTAACACAGGCGCAAGTAAACGAACAAAATACATTTATACTTACGTTATTTGATTGCAAAATCCTAATGAATTGTATTTCTTCCTTTTCGTAGATTGTTATATGTCTCTAAAATCATTACATGAACTTTTATAGATAAATCGGAAAGCTCGAACTACATGCAACTTACTAATTATTCTAATATATTTAATATATTTTTTAAATAATTTTCCTTCTGAAAATATTTAATTATAAACAAAACCAAAAGCAGGGGGATTCTCAAAATAGGAAGCTCACGCTAGTCTGTCCGTACTGCGACTTCTATTGGAGGCTGTTGCGAGCTTCCTAGTGGAGTTGGAAGTGCGAGCTTTTGGTATGTGAGAGCTTACTGTGTGAGCTAAACGTATATGTGCTTGTCGCGAGCTTTTGAGCTTGCGAGATTTTTGGTTGATTTTTGGTCGGAAGATTTCGGTCTCAGAACGAGTGGCAAATGTGCACATTTTTCGATGACGGCCAAATCGATTTCCGGGCGCATCAATCTGATGTACATCTGCATAGCTTTCATGTGTGTAAATTAAGTGGGCATAGGTCACGTGGTTCGATTTTTACAGCGTTCCAAAGACAGCATCTATAAAACTATAATACCTTTGCCGCCTCGAAGAAAAGTTTCTGGACAATTTCGCTATTTTGTATCAGGAGAACATAATATGGCAGGAGGTCGGACACCGAGACAGTTCCAAGAAATGACGTCATTTCCTAGAATTCTCGGACAATACTTTTGCCGCCTCGAGAAGAAATTCATGGCCGATTTTGCGATTTTGTATTGGGAGAACATAACATTACAGGAGGTCTCTCGCCGAGCCAGTTCCAAGAAATGACGTAATTTCCAGGAATTCTCGGATAATGGTTTTGCAGCCTTGAGAAAAAATTGCTGGCCGATTTCGCGATTTTGTATCAGGAGAACATAATATGACAGGAGGTTGATTGTCGAGACAGTTCCAAGAAATGGCGTCATTTCCAGGAATTCTCGGATAATTGTTTTGGAGCCTCGAGAAGAAATTCCTGGCCGATTTTGCGATTTTGTATCGGGAGAACATAACATTACAGGAGGTCTATCGCCGAGCCAGTTCCAAGAAATGACGTAATTTCCAGGAATTCTCGGATAATGGTTTTGCAGCCTTGAGAAAAAATTGCTGGCCGATTTCGCGATTTTGTATCAGGAGAACATAATATGACAGGAGGTCGATTGCCGAGACAGTTCCAAGAAATGACGTCATTTCCAAGAATTCTCGGACAATACTTTTACAGTCCACAGGACAATACTTTTACCGCATCGGTGGTCAATACTTTTGCCGCTTCGGTGGACAATAATTTTGCCGCGTCCGGACAATACCTTTACCGCTTCTGAGGTCAATACTTTTTCAGCCTCTGTGGACAATACCTTTGCGGCCTCACAGAACAAGTTTTGGCCGATTTCGCGATTTTGTGTTAGGAGAACATAACATGACAGGAGGTCGATCACCGAGACAGTTCCAAGAAATGACGTCACTTTCCAAGAATTCTATCGAGACAATTTCCCAGCGTTTGCGTGAATATCCATGCTATACTTAGTCTACCCATTGCACAAGATTTTTATTATTTTACTTACCTTACTTACCTTATATTCCTTACTTACCTAACTTCCCTTACTTAGTTCGTCTTCATTTATATATTATTTCAAGAGATATTGTCCAGTTTTTATTTTCAAAGTTTAAAGGGAATATTGAAAATTCACAACACATGTGAAATATTTTAAACATAATACTAATTTATTAATGCGATATATATAATCTATATTAACTTTTATCTAATTAATGACTAATTTGTAACTAACTTATGACTAATTAATAATTAACTAATGATTAACTTATAACTAATTAATAATTAACTTATAACTAACTTATAACTACTTTATAATTAACTTTTAAATAATTAATGATTAACTTATAACTAATTTATAAGTAGCTTATGACTAATTAATGATTAACTTATAACTAATTTATAACTAGTTTATAATTACCATTTAAATAATTAATAAGTAACTTATAACTAATTTATAACTAACTGCTAACTAACTGATGATTAACTTATAACTAATTTATAAGTAACTTATAACTGAATTATAAGTAACTTATAACTAATTAATTATTAACTTATTACTAATCTATAACTAGTTTATAATTACCTTTTAAATAATTAATAATTAACTTATAACTAATTTATTACTAACTTCTAAATAATTAATGATTAACTTAGAACTATTTTATAACTAGTTTATAATTACCTTTTAAATAATTAATGATTAACCTATAACTAATGTATAACTACCTTATAATTACCTTTTAATTACTTATTGACTAACATAACTAATTTATAACTAGCTTGTAATTACCTTATATCTAATTAATGACTATTTTATAACTAAATTATAACTAACTTATAACTGCCTTATCGCTAGTTAATAAATAATATTTCACCTTTGGTGCGTAGCTCTTAGCTTGGTATTACACCAATTACCAGGTCTCACCACGTGGAGGTGGCTACGCATCGAGACCCGACATGCACCCTAGTGGCGCATCCTACTGGCGCTACCTGTATCAAAGGTAGCCCAATCTAACTTGGAGCGAATTAAGTTAAAACGACTCTACTGACACTTTATTATATTTCGTGTCTTACAAAAGGGGTTTCGGTTCGGTATACTGAAACTCTACTGTCGCAACGCTAAGATATTTTCAAGTTCCCATAAAAATAGGGAATGAAATATCAAACACGCGAGCAAATAGAAAATCGCGACGCGCCCGAACGAGTTCGCGATTATTCGAAAGACCGACTAGCCTAGGCGATGTACTCCCGTGTACAGAGATAACTTCATACCTCGGCACCCTCCCGATCGGGCCTAGCTCAATTCCAGTCACTGTCGCACTCGCCAAGACTTACACGTGGACCAAGGATAGTCCCTGAACCAATGAAACTTCTAGTGTCAACGCGAGGGCCCTGCTGGGCGGTTGCCGGCCAAGACAGACACTTCGCATCCCAGCCACACGGGGTAGAACTTAATCATCCCTGTGGTCTAACCGTAGATGGTACTAGTCCGTCAGCCAGCATGTGCCCGAGCCCAAGTCGCGTACGACTTAGGCAGCGGACCGCCCCGTCGAGGTCAGAAGACGCACTGATCCGAGGGGGTCACCCTGGAACCCGATGCATGACGAGATTGACAGTGACTGGAAATGAGTGTCGGAGACGAGTCGTGAGGATGACTTACGAAGCATGTACTTATCGAGTACACGAGAGCACGTCGCGTAGGCTAGTCGGTACTTACGAACGATCGCGATTATCGCGAGAACAATTATGTTCTATTTGCTAAACGAGGGGGATAAGAAAATGATAGAGAATTTATAAATTTCGCTCCAAATTAGGTAGCTTACCTTTGTACAGATAGCGCGCACATGATACTTAGTCTATGGATCTATCTTATGATTACTTAAAAGTAAACGCACGCATCGTTCATTGATGTGTCGCAAACAGAATCTTGAGAAACCTAAAAGCTAAAACAGAATATATTATTGTTAATATGTAGCTGAAAGGAAAGGGATTAGTACGAGGAAACCATCAAGGATAATAACCAAATGGAACGAGCAAGCCAACGACGAGACCTGAGCAACATAACTACGAGACAGAAACATTCCAACGGTGAGATATAAACATACCAACGAGGAAGCGCTCGAGTATTATACGAAATACTCGAACGCTCTAACGAAAACAAATCGAACGGAAGTCGTAAAATTTGTGAAAGGAAAGATTTAGCCAACGATGAGACATAAGTAAACCAACGACGAAGCATTCGAATATTATACGAAATACTCGAATGCTGAAACAAAGACACATAGAATGAAAAAAATAAAATCTGCAAGAAGAAATTATTGTTAAATTATTTAAGAGAGTGGACAATGGCCACTGAATAGCCATTGATCTAGCCAACGATGATATACAAATAAACCAACGACGAAGCATTCGAATATTGTACGAAATACTCGAATGCACAAACAATGAAAACTAGAATGAAAGAAATAATATCTGAAAGAAGAAAGATAATTAAAACCTGAAAGAAAAAATAATTAGTACCTGAAAGAAGGAATTATTATTAAATTATTCAAGAGAGTAGACAATGGCCATTGAATAGCCATTGATCAAGCCAACGATGATATACAAATAAACCAACGACGAAGCATTCGAATATTGTACAAAATATTCGAATGCACAAACAATGAAATCTAGAATAAAAGAAATAGAATCTGAAAGAAGAAAGATAATTAAAAGCTGAAACAAAAAATAATTAGTACCTGAAAGAAAAATATTAACGCGGACCCTCCGAAGTCGAAGCGACAACTGGCTCGAGCCTGCACGCGGGCCCCTTATATAGCGGCGGCCGGACGAAGATCGGCGAAAATTTCCGAACTTTACCGATTCCTTTGAAAGTTACTTTTGCCTTATAATAACTAATAATTTATTAACTTTTTTTACTTTTATCGTTAATATACGTTGTAAACTATTTGTTATGAATGATTTTAATTAGGTATTAACAATAAATTTATTAATTTATTAACTTTTTGTAAGTTACGAATACATTTTAACACAAATACGTCGTTTGTTTAAGTAGTAACTGATAATTTATTAACTTTTTTGACTTTTATTGTTAGTATACGTTACAAACTATTTGTTATCAATAATTTTAATTTGCTATTAACAATAAATTTATTAATTTATTAGCTTTTTGTAAGTTACGAATACATTTTAACACAAATACGTTGTTTGTTTAAATAGTAGCTGATAATTTATTAACTTTTTTTACTTTTATCGTTAATATACGTTACAAAATATTTGTTATTAACAATAAATGTAGCAATTTATTAACTTTCTGCTAATTATAAGCACACTTTAATGCGTTACAATTTCAAGTAATAGACAATAATTTATTCTTTTTCACTTTTATTATAAATTTTCTTTGCGAACAATTTGTTATTAACAATATCAATTTGTTACTAACGATAGATGTAATAACTTATGAACTTTATATATGCTTTCGTAAGATAAATTTCCAAAATATACTTATACGAACTATTTTTACGCTTTAAATAATTCGTTATTAACAATTCGATAAACTCAAAATTCTCTCATCCAACGTTTAAGATATAATTGAACCTTCTAACGTTATTACTTTCTACGTAATACTTCATTCAAGTCAAAAATCGTTCTTAGTGAAACTCACAATTGTTGAAACCTCAGGATGTTAAAGCAATTTCGATAAGTATTCATCCTCAGAAAAGTAAACTCTACAAGAATTACCGAATGAATATTCCAGACTAAAATTCGCGTTGAACAGTGCTATTAATTACCATCTTTGTATCCAATTGTCCCTGGTTCTGTAATTATTTCACATAACACAGCATTAATAATGCCATTAAATAATACTTCAATTTCCAGAAAATTTGAGCATTCACTATTCAATCTTTCACTGAAACCGAATTATAATTAACGTCGTCTATAAAGGCGCCATTATTATTTATCCACAAGCCAAGCGGAAGTATCATACTTACAAATTTTGCAATAAACAAATAAATAAATAAATACCGAAATAAATACAGAAGAACCCAGGATCGCTGAACTTTTAACAAAATTACAGGCGAATCGAGAACCAATCTCGAATTCTTCCAAGTTTGCCACCGTATCTCGCGGAGTTTTTCAATCTATTTTTCATCCTATACCTCGCACGGAGTGTCCATTATTGATCTCACAAAGTTTTTCCTTGCAACGTGACGTAATGAGAGAAACGAGAGACTTTGGTCAGAGAAAATGTGTCGTGGCTGGTTTTTGGCTTCCGGAAGCCTTGACCTTGAACAGTCGCACTGCGAATTCTGCGAGGTATCGATCTTCGAGGGCGGAAGGCCTCTTCTGCTTGCCAAGTAGATTCTTCGTTCATTCCACGATCCATCGATCTGAAAAAGGGAATTTTGGGTAGTGAAATAAATATTCCAAAAATTTAACAATTCCATCGTAACGTCGTCAGTGTCACTAATAATTTATCCAAAAGGAGACACTTTTTTAAATAACATTTTACCTATCCGAAATTATTTAAGAACCGATGAACGAAAAATTAATTAATTTTCTTTAATTTTAGATAACTTTAAGCGAATATTAACCCATTTTCGTTATCAGCGAGAAATAATGACAAACAGATTAATTTTTAATTCCCGTTCCTTTCATTACAAAAGCAGGATTCTTACTGTGAAATAATCACCACGTGACTGAGATATCACGTTTTTAATACTCTTTGAAATACTCGCGAGTGATAATGGCACACTTTTCATTAGTTAATGCAAATGGATCAACATGTTTCCGTTTCTCGAAGTACCGATGGTATTATTTAGGTATTACAACGAATATTATTGTAATATTACTTTGCAACTGTGGTGAATACAATGTTATTTATTAAATTAGCTAGCACATAGGTGTATCGTGTAAATATTTTGAAGGAATAAGTAGACGAAATTAGCATGATGCTATGAACCGAGAATTAGGGGAATTCTATGCTCTTTCCATAAAATTCCCAAGATCGGGCATAGAACTCGACTAATTGCACAGAGTTAATTACCAACTGCTTCATTAACGTCCAACGACCGTACTGTCGATTCGATTACCGGCACACTTCCGCTAACGTTTCTTCCGCTGTTTACTAAATTATGCCGATGGAAAACTGGTGGAAAGTTGGCTTTCATTCGCGCGTTTCGCGTTTCATTTCGCCGAGGGAACTTTCTTTTTAGGTATCACCAATGAAATTAATTCGATACATTAAGGCGATTTATGGTAACTGGTTTATGAAGTAACGCGATTCGAGAGGCACGAAATTGCGATAACGTTAACGTAATTGAAATAATCGAAGGGTCTTGTGTACCTTGTGTAACTTAATCGACGGAGACCCGTGAGGATAACGTAATTATCAACATGTGGTTAATGGAAGGTGATAGGCTAAAAGGCCTATTAAACTCGGTTTTAGAATTATGCTGTATCATAAAGGAGAGATGGAGCAAATCTATCTCGACAGGTATCGTTTCGCATGAAGATTCCCGCCAAGTGCCTAATTATTTCAAGAGATTTCGTACAAATTAATGGAAGCAAAAGGTTTCTGGTTTATCTTATTTACAAAAATATTACGTCGAAGAGGATTTCTGCTCGATTAATTTGAAAGAGGTAATTATTTATAAACGTAATTAATTATTTATTTATTTTCACGTCACATTTTAATATTTAATATCGACCATCGTCGAGAGACATGAAACATTTTTCTAATTAAATTATTCATATCCACAAGAAATTTTCGAATGTTTAGATTTTTCCGATAATGTATACAGATTGTTGTATAAACAATTTATTGTATAAATAATTTAATGTCGATATCAATTATTCGTACGATTCAAAAATATTTCTGAATTTCGGGGAATCTGATATATTTTCCAAATGTGAATATTTTCTTTATGAATTTTTGGGATATGGTTACATAGATTTTTAAATATATATGTGTTGATATGATAAGGGAGCGATGTATGTAAGAAAGGGACGAGTTTCCAATTATTTTTGAGGTACCTTAGAGAACCTTAAGGGAAGGCTTCAATTATTTTTAAAATTAGATCTAGAGATCTAGAGATTTCGAAAATGAAATATTTTGCAGCTTTGGAAATACACGGGATTAGGGTTAGGTGGTTTATTATTTATATCCGGATTGCTATTAGTTCCTAAACACCGACTGATGCTTCACCGACCAAGAAGAGTAATTAAAGTCAAATTGAAATGCGGAACTTTCGGCGAATTTCACGGATGAAACTCATAGTCGAAGTTGCTGCATCCAAAACCAGGGGGATCATCCAAAAAACACTCGTTAGTCTCCTACGAGAGATTCGTAATTTCCAAACTCCTGAACATTAATCCGAACAATACCTGTACTCAAACCACCCCTGACGTCGATCTGAAAAGTCAAACTTACAACAATCTTCTATAAAACTGAAAATTAAAATATTCTCCTAATATTTTATTAATTATCCAAATCCATCTATTTATCGACTTTGATTCTCAATTTATCTTAATTCCTATATTCGAACCTAATACTTGGAGCAGTTTCCTCTAAAACTGAAAATTAATATATTCTCGTAATATTTTTCAAATTATCCAAAATCATTAATTTATCTGTGACTTTGATTTTTAATTTGTCTTAACAATTCCCATACTTGAACCTAACCCAAACCCTACATTGATACTTAAAACAATAATTCAATAAATAACAATAACAATAAAACAATAAATAAAACAATAAATTTCCAGTAAAACTAAAAATTAAAAAATTCTCTAAATATTTTATTAATTATCCAAATCCATTTATTTATCAATTTCGATTTTTAATTTATCTTAATTCATGTATTCAAACCTAATCCAAATCCTACATCAATACTTAGAACAGTTTCTTCTAAAATTAAAAAATTCTCTTAATATTTTTCTAACTATCTAAATTCATTCATTAATTTTTGACTTTCATTTTTAATTTATTTTAATTCCTGCATTCAAACTGCTACAAATTTCACATCGATAAACCAAATTTGAAAAAATATCTTCAACTACTCAATAGACATTTTTCAAACTTAATTTTAACAATTTCTATGCTCGAACAACCTGAAATCGGAATGCAAAAATTCAAGGCTAACAGAGTTCCTTTCAAAGCTGGTAAAATTGACGATTTTTCGTGCTTCTTTGGTGCTCGACTATCTTCAACTTCAAATTCCTTAAACTCCACGAATTTCTTCCCTATTCAGGTATTTACCCGATCAAGAAGCCAGACAGAGAACGCCAGAGAAAGGCAGGTCGGAAGGGAATCGCGGTGTAACGGTAACAGGGACGTTGAAAGCGGGATTCCCTCGAAAACCGTCGCGAGGATCGATGGGATTCTATCCCATAATAGGAACTGGGAAGCCACGACGCACAATGGCCACGGATTTTTCGACACGCGTTTTCTGCCATCGTGCAGTACCTTGGGCGAAAGTATTCTTTGTTCCGGTAGCGAGGGTGGCATTCATCGAACGGCCATCGTCCATGGAACGAAGGGGTGCTCAGACGAAATTGTGACTTTCCCTTGTGCACGTCGCTTCTTTCGCGACGAAGATGGCATTGTTTCCCCGGATTGAATCTCACCATTGTCAGCGAAGATCCATTGGCTTTTTGAATCGAACCGTGCAAGAGGATTGCGAAGTTCGAAGAAGTTTGAAGAAGTTTAAGCAAGATCGATGTAGCGTGTAAGGAATGTTTGCCGAAGCCTCAGGGGAAATTGCTTTTGAATGATGTGCTCAGGAATAAACAAATAGATAAACAAATCTATTTCTTTATACTGAAACGATGTAACTGATGGAAGGTACTAATGGTATACGCGAAAGGGATTAGAAATGAGGGCAATGGAGGAAGGAAAAAGAATTATTGTTAAAAAGGAAGTGAGATTTTCGTGCGAGATGTAATTATTATGCAATGTTCAGGAGTCTAGCTACCGAGGTTTGGGCCTATACTATGTTTGGGACTATGGATAAGTCTTGAGAGAAGTAGCAATTGGCATAACTCACAAGTAAGACATATACCGTATAAATTAGTGGTGAAGGAGGTCTGGCTAATTAAAATTCGCGTGTGTCTGTCCCCATTATTTAGGCCTATACTATGTTTGGGACTATGGATAAATCTTGTGAGAAGTAGCATTTGGCATAATTCACAGGTAAGAGTGTCTCTCTTCGACAAATATCGTATAAATTAATAGCGAAGAAGCTCTGGCTAATTAAAATTCGCATGTAACTATTCCTACGTCTGCATACTAATCATTTGTCAACCATACCTCATGAGCACCCTATAATACATACATATAACCCTTTGCACACGAGAGGAGACCTTTAGTCACCATTTGATAAAATTTCGAAGATCGATATTAATTAATATATGAAATTTGAGATAATGTAACGGTGTGCCAAGTATCTTACGTGTAATCAAATAATTCTACGTGTTAATAATTATACAATTTCTTATTTACTGCTCAAAAAGATATCTTCAGCTTTCCAGCAGAAAATTTTGGAACTCCTACTATTCTTTAGTCAAAAAGTCATCGAGTGCAAAGGATTAACACATTTTTAAAATAAATTTTCTTCCAAAACGAAACTTTATTTGCCAATATCTTAACAAAGAACTATATCCTGTTCGATAATACTTCGCAAAATACCTCGTATCTATAATACATCCCAGTAGCTCACGAGAAACCAGTGTCCACTACCCCCTTCAATCCTTCCCGAGTGGAAAATAAATATTTTCCACGAGACGAATAAATAAAAGCTCATCCGCGTTGAGCAGAAAAGCTTCTAAATAACATAAACAACATCGGTCAGTTCTTATCTCATTTTTATATCGGTGGTCGTGGCACCCGAAGCGATTAAAAGTCGAATGACAAGATGGCGGACGCTTGAAGCGAAACCGCGACAAGATCGCGAATTTCCACGGTATCCCTCGGGGAAAAAAGTCCGATATCGAGCAACGTCCGTCACGAAGCCAACGTCGATATCGTTTTCTTCGAGCGTGCAATTAATCGTTCTCGATCCCAGCAATATCCGAGCGGCACGGATTTAATTGGCGGGCCACGAATCCAGGCCGAGTCGAGCGATTGTTCGCCCAGGGATGGTTAAAACGTAATGATATTTGCGCGACGATTAATCGCCGGCTGGCCCGTTTCCCGAACAATGTTTCCGAACGGAACACGCCGATCGAACAATGCATCGAGATGCAGAAAATGGCGGTATTGTTCGCGATCGCTATTCTTCCATCAAGATGGCGACCAAGATGGCGACCAAGATGGCCTGTCGCAAGGAATTCTCCACTTTTCGATCAACGATACTTTCCCTTTCGTGCAAACTTCAGATTGCGGGTTATGGGATCGATTATGGAAATAATTTGGATGAGGGAAGTTAGGCGAACGATTTTGGATTAGGATCTTTTTGGAATTAAATGATACTGCATTTTTATCTATATTACTCTAATACTTAATTACTAACAATTTGGTTCTTATTGTACAAACGCTATATATATTGTTCTATTCGCAATTAAGGAAAATTGAGGATGGGGTACTGATTTATTGTCGAAAATCTTCATGTATTAAGTGAAGTAAAAAGAAATACTGGAATATTCAGGTGGTTGCCAACATTGTTAACTTACTTCACCTAGTACATGAAGATTTTCGGCAATCCTCAGTCCTCGTTAGTTGCGAATAGAACAAGGTATATATAGCGTTTGTACAATAAGAACCAAATTGTTAGTAATTAAGTATTCAATTTCATGCAAAAATGATGGATTTCTCTTTACTTCACCTAATATACACACATTGCTCTCCCCACTCCAACTACGGAAGCTAGTATCTACCAATTATATACATATAATTGCCTACAGATTTTACTTCAATTTTTGGGACTTCTGGTTCTGAGAAAGTATTAGGTAATGGCTGTATCTCTAGGTTAAAATTAATCAGATATCTGAAAGTGTCTTTTTAGCTACATCAGCAAGGTAATAGTTCCATTGAAAATTAAGGAACAGATAAATTTTGAATAAATTTTATCTACGAATTTTTATCAGATTGAAAAAAGAATATATTACTGCATTTCAAAAATTTTACAGAAAGTTTACGAATATTAAACTTCGATGCACTGATAACCAGAATAAAACCAAAACTTAACATGATTGAATACGTAAATAAATATATGAATACAGAACGTGAATCCAAGATGAATATCTATACCTATTTGAATAAGTATCTTTGAGAATTTTTGAAAATTAAATAATTGCCAATTTCTCAGATAAAAGGGAAAAGGGGGATTTTAAGCTGGAATAAAATTTTGGGCAGAGATCTCGAGCCTGAAGTGCATTTTACGTATCATATACCTCGTCCCAAACGCCGTATATATAATGCGAAGAACGCGCGACGATGAATTTTAGAATTTTGAAAAATGATACGCAACGCGTTCCAGTTTCCCGTGGAATTCATCTCTCGCAAGCTGGAACTTTCGATATCAGCCTCGCGACAAACGAAATTCTCGCTCGCACGAGTGCCACTCTCGATTCCAATGGGAACTGTACACAAACGTCGAAACATTTGAAATTCACGAGTACGCAATGAACCCGATATCGGGCATCCCTAATTACCTCCACTCTCAGAAACAAAACTACTCAGTCCCGTTCGATTTTGATAAAACTATGCGCGACACTCGAATCGATCACTCGCCTAATTAGGGGGATGTATGCGAGAACGGAGGCGCTTGACGTGCAATTTTGAAAAAAACATTTGAAACTGCTTAGATCAAATAGAAGTAGCGAAATTTACGAGTGGCTTTCAGGAATGAAAATGAAATCCTTCAAAGGGGTTCTAAAAAATAGCATTGCTTTTTCATACTTACTATAATTATTTCCATTGTCCTTTTATACCGACATTAATCTTGTTTGTGTAAATTGTGGTCTTAATTAGTTAATAAATTAGCTAATTATTAGTAAAATTGTAGTTTTAATTACAATTAATTATTAAATTATTTTTATTCTTTTCTGGGGTGGGTTCTAGAAGAGTCTGCTCGATAAGGGTTGAAAGAATTCTAGACGATGCTCTATTCGATATTGATCGATTAACCTGTTTTCAAATATTTTTAGCGGGCACTGTTAATTACAAAAATCAAACTTTTTCCAAAACTACCCCAATTCCAAAAGCCAGCTCATATTCCTCCTTCCAAGGGATAGAAAAGCAAGGAGAATTTAATAAAACAGAACAATTGAAAATTTTTCTCTCAATACTACCCCCGGCAAAATGGTCTGATAATCCTTTTGACAGAAAATGAAAACAAAAGAAAATAGGATTTCCTTTTGTCAAAGACTCTTCTCTTTAAGTAATACACGTATAGTAGAACATAAATTTATACAAATTTAGCGCGATTCACGTATACACATTTAAATGGCAAGATCGAAATTAGAAAATTTAACCCTTTGCACTCGAGAGGCGCCTTTCAGTCGCCATTTGATAAAATTTCGAAGCTCGATATTAATTAATATATCAAATTTAAAATACTGTAAGTGTGCGAGATATGGAAATGAAATAATTCTACGTGTTAATTATTATACGATTTCTTGTTTACTTCTCAAAAAATATCATCAGCCTTATAGCAGAAAATTTTTCAACTCGTACCCCTCTGTGGCCAAAAAATCGTCGAGCGCAAAGGGTTAATATGTAGTACATCCACATAGGAATCTCTAGTCTTTATGGATAAAAATAGCCCCAAAATTTTTAATTTCCCATTGATCTATAGCTTAATTGAATATTTCCTTCTTTCGGACCGATAATTCGAACAAATTTCTTTCCTAATTAATTCGCATAATTGTCCTCCTACATTATCGTTAATTTTTCAATATCCTTCCTCGATCATTTCCTCGAAACATCGCGAAAACCATCCGCTTCACCCCCACGAAACTCGACCCTCGACATATCCGTCTCCTAATTACTACTCTACGAGGCGTCCCACGCACGAATTTAAAGCTACGATCAACGAGTACACCCCGTCGCCCTCGTCCCTTTTCAACGAATCCACCCCCGCGTAATCCCACGCAGCATCGAATAGGCCCGAGAGGGTGGGCGAGGGTCGGTCGGCGAAATAAGAGGGAATCGCGCGTGCACGCTGGAAGAGGCTGAAAGAGCGGGACTAGGCGAACGAAGGGGTGGAAAGGACAGGGATGCTGTGGGCAGAGAGCGGTTTCAGTCGCGCGACGGCTTTCGCCCAGGCCAGTCGATCGAGCTCCTCTCCGCAGGAAGAGCCACCTCGCGCCGACACGCGATGAAAGCGTCGGCAGATCGCGTCGATCCGGCGGCCGACTCGCGACATCCGGTCGCGGTGTGATCGCGACCAGTGTGCATCCGGTTGGTGTCTCCGATCAGTTCGCAAAACGATCCCGAATGGGAGAAAATTCCGTTAGAACCGCGGCCATTCTGGCAGGCTGACACTTGGGTGCCCGCAACCACCTGTGCTAGGCCAGCTCGGGTTTCTCATGATAGAATAAGTTGTCGGGGAGTGCTGCGAAGGGTGAATGGAAATTGGAGGTGGTTGGTTAAGAGTCTCTCGTAACGGCTGGCTCTAGGGTGCTCATGGTTGCTTGTTTTTCACGATTCGGGCTCGCTTTCGGTGTCCCAGGGAATGACGGATTTGGAAGGTTGTCAGGGCTGACGCGGGGTGTTTTTAAATCCCTATCTCGAAGAGTCGGGTTCGTTTAATGCTATGGCAGCTTGTTTAAGATCTCTTTGTAACGAGTGACACCGGGGTGCTTATCGTTCTCGTGTTTCGCGATGGCTGTTGCGATTCTTTTATAATGCTTGACAGAGGCTTGCCTATGATTGCGGATTCTTCCTAAAGTCACGTGAACTAGGTCTCGACGTCCATTGTTTAGCCTTCTACGCACGATACCGACACAATAGCGCGTAGCATAGTCCAATGCAGGTCGACGTTCACTCTTCGATGTTCTTTGGCAAAGTGTGACAGTAGGCTGCGCGTAATCCCTTAATCTCGATACCTCTGGCTTCCTTCGCTGTTTCGCACACATTCCGCTGCAAACACCGATGCCGAGGTTCCTCTATGCTCCTCCTACCCACGATGAACCGTGTTTGGGTAGCCATAACGTAGTTTGATGTTCGCTCTTTAACATCGTTCCACCTTCCTCGGTCATCGTCGTCCACCCACACTCTCGGCCTGGCAAAACTCCTGCGCTGACCAGGGTGACTCCGTCGCGGAGCGCCAAGATGCCTGCAACCACCTGTGCCCGCAAACTTGGCCTCCTGCAACAGGAACCGCGCTAGGTGGGTGGGCAAACCGACGAAGGTTGGCTCCCGGTTACCTTTCCTCCGGGGACTTCTTCGCTGAAACGTTGCTCGGTTGTGCTATCCACGTAGCACATCCGACGGGAGAGAAATTGAATCGCGGATAAAGCTCGTCGCGGGTCAAGGCCTGGCTCGTTCAAAGCTGTTCAAAAGCCTTTCCAGATTCCGCTGCGAGTAATCGGGGACGTTGACACGCCGGGACAGACGGACGCGTCTCACGGGGATGAATTTCGCACGAACAGAGGGTGAAAGCTTCGTCGTCGACCCGGTTGAATTAATCGCGAGCTAATAGCGATCGAGCGAGAGATCAGCCGGGAATTCTTCAGCGCGAACACCCGGGTTCGCTCTTCCCTCGAATTTCTTCCCTCTTCTGCCTCCACCGTTCTCTCCCCCTTTTTTCCACCCGCTGTGAAACAGCTTCCAGCGTGTAATGTCTTTCTTTGAGAAATGCGCCGTCTTCCGGGGATTCAGGGTTTCTACACCGAAACTACACTGAACGGCTGTTCAGTCCTGGCACACCGATGGAAATTCTTCGGTGAAAGAGTCGGAAACTAGGTTTTTACATGGACCGGTGACGCGAAGGTATTTCTCGTTGCTTTGGTTCCTTGGGTTCTCGTGAATAGTTGCACGGTTCGCGGGGTTCGTTTGTGTTATACGTATATGGCCCCGGGAGATCCTTGGCAAGTCTTCGTTAGGTTTATTGGGGATGTTCTTGGCTCGAGATTGATGAATGGAGATTTTACAGGTTGTCGAATCTTCTTTGATCTAAGAATTGGTGACACTTACTGGTTATTGTGAATTCTTCGTTATGGGGACCAAGGGACGTGGTTGTCTTAGGTCTGGAAGAAGAAGTAGTTCATATATTATTTTACATTTTGTAGGTTGTCGAGTCTTCTTTCTATAATCAAACAATATTTTCGATTCATTAAATAATCCAATATTTGATGAACCATAATGGCTGTTATGGAATTTTGTCCAAGGGAATATATACAATCTGCAAACACTGAATTTCATGACATACGAGAGATAGTTTTTCAAAAAATATTTGACATAGGCTTTTTTTTGGAATTGGAATTTGAAAGCTATTTTTTGGGAACACCTCGGAAACCCGAAGGGCATGAGACAAAATTTCTGCAGCTGTGCAGAAATTTTTAAGCAAAATTAATTTGTTCCAATAATATATTACAAATTCTAATTTTCTTACTTCGTCACACTAAATTCTAAACTACATTTATATAAATCGATATACGTAGTCTGCTAGGTCGAAAAGATATAGTAATAAAAGATGCAGTTGTTTATATATAATTTTTCATTTCATAGGTTATTGAGTTAATTAAATGACCCAACGATTGAACCATAAAGTCTGTTATGGATTTTTCCTTAAGCGAATCAGGGGATTCGTTTATTCCGAAGTGAAAAGAAATAGCGATAGCTACACTCGCTTATATATAATTTCTCATTTCATAGGTCGTCGAGTGTCTTTCACGCTATCAAGAAAATCATTCGATTTCGAAATTAAACAATTCCTTCGTTCTATTAAATAATCCAATAACCGATGAACCATAATGGCTGTTACGTTGATAGTAATAGGAGATACAATCTCTGGCGTATAATTTTTCATTCGATGTGAAACTTTTCCGAAGGAATAATGAAATAATGGAATATAAATATGGGATCTAGACCGCCATGAATCTCGACAGCGGCGAATGATAATTCAACCACCAACTACACTTTCCCCTACCCCGAATCCGTCTTTCGGAATTTTATTCCGTTTATATCGTTCGACGGGAAATCAAATATTTGTTCGACCCCAGGAACCGTGTTTTCCAGCGCGCGCCTGAAGGATCTCGATCCCGGATTCTCACGAGTGTGCCCGGTTTCCGGCGGAAGTGTGAAGCATCGTGTCGTGTCGTTGCCGGTTTAAACGTGTGTCGAGTAAACATGATTAAATTGATGGCCCGGCGATCGCGTGCCAAGATGGACGAATCGATTTCGATTGAACCGGAAATCGTATTGCCGTTTTAGCGACGAGAAAGCATCCGGACGAGCTATCCATCGAGGCTGGACAAGCCGACACGTTTAAGGAGAGTGCACAACGACGTCTGGATTCTTATCCGGAAGTTATTGCTTCCACGGAGGGCGACGAGGTTGGTATTAATCAAAGTTCAGCGAAATAAATCGTTCTCACGGTTTAAATCAATCGCGCCATTTTCCTTTTCTATCTTTCTTCCATTAAAACGACGTATCAATGTCTCACGATGATGGAGGTAATTTTTGATGGTATTTGGAACGAGGAAATATTCGTAGATCTATAAATTAAATAACTAGTAATAGTATTCTGTAAACATAATTCGAAGAATGTTTAATTACAGGGTTCACGAGTGATCTAAGATTTTAAATAACCGAGTTAATTATTTTTTAATGTGGTTCCAAAAATTAAATAGTGGGGAAGACAGGGTAAATAATTTTTTGATGATACGAGACATGATCAGCAATAAAGGAAGACTTCATGTTTCGTTTGAGTTGTAAGAGAAGAATATTAAATTATCTCCAATTAATTCCCAAAAATGTCTCTAGAAATATCTAGATCACAGTGTTCATGAGTAATTTAAGGTATGATTGTCTCACGATGATGGAGGTAATTGTTGATAGTATTTGGAACGAGGAAATGTTCGTTGCTGTATAAATTAAATAACGGGAGATAGTATTGTATGAACATAACTCGAAGAATATTTAATTACAGGGTTCACGAGTGATCTAAGACTTTAAGTAACCGAGTTAATTATTTTTTAATGTGGTTGAAAAAATTAAATAACGGGTTAGTGGGTTAGTAGTAAATAGTTAAAAATTAAATTAAAATTAATAATTTTTTGATGATATGAGAGATGATCATCAATAAAGGAAGACGTTTCGAATGAGTTGTAAGAGAAGAATATTCAATTATTACAAATTTACTATAAATATTAATTATTAATAATTATCAAATTATTATAAATATTAATGATTAACATTCAATTATTTACTATTTTGAGAATTAATTCTCAAAAATATCTTTAGAAATATCTGAATCACAGTGTTCACGAGCAATTTAAAACTCTCCGAAGCTTAATTTATTCTCTTTAATATAGCCCGAGGTATTAGAACCATTACTCCTCAAAACTGACAATTTACGGCTTATGGCGATTTTGTAGGTTTAATCTAGAAGATTGGACGCGCTCGCGGTAAAAATGGGGAATAAATGTTGTATATACAGGGTATTTCTAAACCAAACGATTAAATTGTGTCACCGCGGAGGAGATATTGGATGAACGAAGGTTTAAGAGCGCCTCGTCGAGGAATTGTAGTAGAAATATCGAACGGGGCAAGTAATAAGAGTGTATCATGATAGCAACAGAGCCAGATGATATTTATTTCTTCTGTTTGCTCCACATGTACGCTATTCGAGATTATCTACCTTGATAACCAGTGGCCTCACCTTTGACTTTTCGATTGACAGAAGATTCTTCGAAAAACAAGAACAAAAAGGTTATACAATTACTATACAATTAAAAATAATTGGTAATAAAATATCTGACGTGTCAACGAAGTATCTTTAAATTATTGCGCGTTCACCTAACATTTTTCACACCCCCGTTCAACGTTAGAATTATTAAAATAATTAAAATTGGTCCCAATTAAGATTGGTCACAGTCCTTGCAAAACTGAAAAATCGTCGAATACGAGCAAAATTACATATTTATTTAATTATTCTTCCGACACGATTTTGATTATCATTATTCATGCATAGCATATTTAAATTCACGTCACAGGTCGGTGATTCCGGTGTTAATAAAAAGCAGCACCCGTACACGTGCTGCTCGAATAAAATGTCCGGATGGTTCTCAAAAAATCGAACCTTTTATTACAAAAGAAAGACTATCACTCCGAGCGAAATACCAATGGCATAAAAATATTGCAGGTAGCGGCCTAAGCGAGCGTGACACGGGGTCCCACAAGTATAAATAAAGCCCGTGCTAACTATTCCAATAATTTGCCCAAGAAACCTAGTCAGCCATTAAAAACCGAACGAAAAAGTTCACAGAACGATTACCACGGGTCAAATCCGACTCGTTCCACTCGTCGCAATAATTCCACGTATCCCTGTAATCGCTCGATCATGCTAAATGGGTCGCCGATGACCCACGGTGTAACACGTGCAGCGTGTGCCCATTAACTACATTTAATTACGCATTAATTATGCGTTAACGAACGTTATTACGACACGTTTTGCGTCATTTCCATCGACCGTTGCACGTGTCCTCGCGAATCGAGCGTTTAAATAACGGAAAACGGCGGAGAAAAGGGGAGATAAGGGAGAAAAGGGGTGGAAATAAATATGCCGCGAAGCGGGACACGAGTGACCGGAAGTGGAGTAAATTCGCGCTGTCGGATGGCGCGACTTGGGAAAAGAAACGCAGCGGGGGAAATCCACGGGGAAAAGGGGGAAAAAATTTTCCACGGGAATCCGAGGGGTGGTTTGGCCGGATATTAAAGCACGTGTACCTTTTACGTCTTCGTGTTGTATAGGCGGTTCGCTGTTGTAATACGAAGACTTAAAAGTGCTCGTGGCTTTAATATTGGCTTTGTTTCCGATTTCTGCCTCGCTATCTTTCGCGAAATTCTTTCGTTCGAGCGTATCCCGGCGAGCAGAAAAAATACATAGAAAGGGAGGGAAGGGAGGACGGATAATAAAAGAGGCAGGAAAGCTTCGTCGTTATTGCAAAAAAAAGAAAAAGAAAAAAAAGGATGGAAAAAGGGAGAAAAGAGGGTGGAAGAAGCAAAATGAAGGGGTTGGAAAATATCGATTAACGCGAAACGAACCGTGAACGCGTTTCGAACTGCGCGATCGATGCGATTATGCCTCTTCCAACCTGTCAGATTTTTTCTCTTTTTGCTTCTTTTTTTTTTTCTTTTTTCTCCAAATTGCGCTATGCGCGTTTAGCGAAAGTGGGATTTTAATTCGCGCGGAGATGCCCGAGAGATATCGTCGAGTCGATATTAAATTCGCAATCGTATTTTAATTAAGCCGTGACAAACGATTCGCCTGTTGCAATTGGGTTCGTCGTGATTCGTTTCTCTTCCCATTTCGTCGAATTTTTCCACCCTTCGTCGAATATTTACACCCTTCCTCGAATTTTTCAACCCTTCGTCAAGTTTTTCCAGCCATCGTCGAATATTTCCAACCTTCCTCGAATTTTTCAATCCTTCGTCAAGTTTTTCCAGCCATCGTCAACTTTTTTCACCCTTCGTCGAATATTTCCACCCTTTGTCCAATTTTTTTAGCCTCCATCAAGTTTTTACATCCTTCGTCAAGTTTTTCCAACCTTCGTCAAAATTTTCCAGCCTTCGTGCAATTTTTCCACCTTCCGTCAAATTGTCCCACTCTTCGCTAAATTTTTTCATTCTTCATCTAGTTCCTTTTTCCCTGCGTATAATGATCGTCAAAAAGTTTCCGTTTCACGTCCCTCCTGTTTATTTTCCACGAGTTTCCTTCGATGAAGAAATTCGATCGACTGTTTTCGATGGAAAACGTTTCGGGAAGAAACACGGGGGTTAATCTCGCGGCGATTCGTTATGGTAAAATCTTCGACGACGAATCGAAGATATGGGGGATGCTTCTGGTGAGTTATCGGTGCCATTAATCGAATCGCACGGTGTAAAGAATTCCCGGTCGATATGCACGCGGTGTATTTATCGTTCCACCCTTTCTTTTTTTTTCGGTTCGCGGGGGTGAGTTTTTGCCGTGGAGGAAACAAATGTTTTCGCGAATTCGAACAGGCACGGGAACAATGGGATGCAGCTGTCGCTACAAAGCGCCGGGGGAAGATCTTGCGCGCGATAATTCAGCGAAAATAGCCACTTTGTGAAATTAAAAGGCGGGAGGGGAGGGATTCACCTTTTTTCTCCGTTACAAATTTTATATATCCCCCTTTTGTACTGCGTCTGGGTCTCATACAACACGGTTTCACACAACACGGCATTTTCTGGGAACCTATCTACCGTGTTACAGAAGGGTTACCTGTATAAATATAGAAATATAAATTTAAAATGTGTCATACGTAAAAATGACATAATCGTATATAAATTTATCGTTTAACGTCTCGAGTATTAAGGAGTAATGAATTCAGATTGAACAACTGTGGTGAGAGGATTGCTACCGACTATTGAAAATAGAACTAATTTTTAGCCACCCCGAAGTCGTCGCAAATTAAAAATATTCGGTTTAAATATAATATCAATAATTCTCCAGTACCTTATATACCCTATATCATTTACCAGAAACTGCAGCAGAAACTACCCCTGAACTGCCATTTATCTGTAATTAATAAAATCAGGTTAACGATTTTACATCGGCTTACCACTACCAAAGCCACCCCCACGCTCCACATTAAAGTCCCTCGTCCCCGATGTAGCAAACAAGATAAAGCTGGCAAAATCTATCACAGACACACGCGAACATCCTCGCGCGATTAGCCTGGAAAAATAGCTCCACCCGAGAAACGAAAAACCCCATGAAGGCGTCATAAAACGGAACCATCTTCAACTTTCAACCCCTCGACTCGCCGCTTCTCCATCCAACTCACCCTCCACTCTAACATCGAATCTTACCTATACAAACTCGAGCGTTCCTCTGAGAAGGTTGCTCTAAGAAGCGAATGCTTACACCGAAACCAAAAACAAAGGGAGAAAGGAAAGAGAGAGGGAGAGAGAGAGAGAGGAGGAAGGAAAAAATAAAAGATGGAGGAAGGCCGACAATAGATGATCGCAGCCGAGCAGAAACTTTTCCAGACGATGGCTTCCCCTGATAAAACAATCGGCCGGCGTCATTAGGGAAACTGGGTTGCGTGGATTCGCATAGATTCGCGAGGATTCGCGTGGCGTTGCGTGGCTCGAGAGCCACTCGCTCATTTTTCCCGCTATTCTGCACGGCTCACCCCATCTGGCATCCCCGGTGTTCCAGGCCGGCCGCACCCTAGCACCCTAGCCACCCCCGGCGTTTCGTAGGCACGAAAAGTCCCTACTGTGTCTCTAGTGCACCTTGACACCACTTCGCTTGTTGCGGCCAAAGGGGTGGCGACCGGGAAATTAGATTTCCTAATTGTTACGTTGCGAGCAGCCATAGTGAAATTTCGTCGACAAGGAACGTGATTTACGTTTTTCTTTCTCCCTCGTGCTTTCATATTTTTATTTCTCTTCTTTCGCTTTTACGCTTTGTAGTTTGAGTTGTATTTGACATTTAATTTCACTTTGCAGTCTAATTTAATTTCGAATTTTCTCCTGTGCGTTTTGTCCTTAATTCGCATTGAATTTCTTCGGGGAAGTTCGCTTTGTGCTTTTGTCAGCAAAGGATTAATAATTAGCGGAATTTTCAGAGTCCTTTCATTCCTGGTTTTTTGATGGTTTAATAATTACTGCTAATTATTAATTTTTAGTTAATTTAATAAAATTAGAAGATCGCTAATTTTGAGTCGAAGGATTGTCGATCTTTGAACTACTGTAAATTCGTTAAAAAAAGTCGTGTGGATATGAATCGTTACTTATTTTAAAGAACAGAGTTTATACTTTTTCACCCCTATCTCAATTTTTACCTGGACAGACTTTTGTTCAAATGCGAGGTGGAAAAGCGATGGTACTTTTTTTACGAAAATTCTTCAACTTTGGACGTCTACACGGAGCGTAATAAATTTTTTTCGGTTCTCTTTCTGTAACGGGATTAAAGGGTGAAGCTTCTCCTTTACAACAACCCCCTAAGAGGTAACGTGCGATTTTTTTCCACCGAGTTATCGCACTTTACATTCCAACATAGACAATTCCTCAGTCTAAAATCAGCGATCTCTTAATTTCGGTACACAATGCACTTAAATTGGCCTATTATATTAATCCAGATAATTAAATATTAATTTAAAATTGTAATACGCGTTTCTTAACCCTCGTTAAATTTGCTTTATACGTATAAGGGTCGACCGAGCCAGGGGTTGGAATTCGAAAAAATATTGAAAAACACGGTTCCGAAGATTCAATAGCCTGCAACGAATAAAAGAGGTGGTGTTGTATCTTGTTTTCCACGCTGTTTGACTCTGATTTTAAAGCCTGGCGAATTTTTAACAAGCAAAATCGAGGTAACTAGGCGGGAAGCATAGTCTTCCGTTGTTCCGGACGGTCTCTGTAAAATTTTGACGAACAAACGGCGCTCCTTTGTCCCACGTATCTTTATTTCTTTTATTCCCCCTCACTTTTCGCCGGCTCTTTAGAGCAGGATAATTGAGAAGCCTCGCTGGAAGGGTTACTTTCACGAGGACTCGAGTGGTGCGGCCGCGCGCGGCAGAGGTGCCAAAGGAACTTTCTTCGTTGAAGCAAGGATCACGCGGATTCTCTGCCGTTTAATAAGGAAATTTCTCCGCTTCGAGAACTGTGTCATCTCTTAAACGTTATTGTGGTTCCAGCAACTTCTCGACACCTGTAGTTCGGACCACTTCGTTAATTTTCTCGATGACTAGCTGATGAAGACAGCCTTTAACTTCTTTAAGGAGATACGTCTTTTAAAAGGTTGCTGCGTCTTTTGCTTGCCAAAGGGACCAGAGTTCCTCGGCAAATTATAATTGTATTAGTCTTCCATTACTTCGAGAGTTAAAAAATCCCTAGTTCAAACAACGGCCTTTCGGCCAAGACCGCAGTTTCTATATTAAATTTCCAATTTCAACTTACATTTTTCCACATTGAACCTCATCCACTGCACGTTTTTTCCGTGAACAATTTGTTTGATAATGATATTGCAGGATACCGAAAACTGGTTTTATTGTCTCCAACGTATAGCAATTAAATATTTATATCTTCCCTATTTAATCGAAGGAATATCGGATCAATAAAAACAGAATAATACGAACACTGAACTCGGAAAACTAATTTAACTGAGAAAAAGAACGCTAAAATAACGTAACTATAACACATGGAAACACACTCTAATTTGACTCTCTCCAACACAGAACAACTCACCCCGTGCCGGTCACAATCTATTTCTACGAAGACTTCAATGTTTTTCCACTAAGGACTCTGCTTGTGTCGTCAAGGGTCCTGTTTTCAGCAACATCCGATTCGCGATTTCTTTCTCGAAATTAGTATCCTACGGTATTAACTCTTCGACTATCTGTAATTTGTTAAATGCGTTTACTTTGGTCGGTAAAATTGCAAAAGCGTGTAAAATATCGTTGCTTTCTTTCTCGAACGGTGCGTTTGGTTTCTGGAAGCCTTTCAAGGCAAACTGCGTTCGAATCGGTCGATTAATTCGAAAAAATCTCGGAATGCGAAAGTTTCAACACGAAGCTGTGTATTTGTTAGAACATCGGATTTTCGTATGCTCCAGTTGAAGTTAAAGCTTCCCTGATATTCAGACATCGGTCATTTCGCGTATAACACGCGTTAAAGTGTAGGGGGTAGGAAGTAATTTATAAATTATGAAATGGTAGCAAGGGAATTGCTATTTGACTAATTAATAACAATCTTTATGAACGATATGTTCGGATGGTTACATTCGTTTTGGAAATTACGTGTTGGCCCGACATGTGCGATTTAATTAACATTAACGCAAATTCACTAACGTCGTGATGTGTAGCGTTGCTCGGTGATAATGAGTGTCATTAATACGTCATAATCGAAGCTTAATGACACGCCGTTGTCGATAAGGTCGTGCCGATAATATCCCGTGTAACTACAAATTAATATCGATACACCAATAAACACGCGAATCAGAACATAACGAGATTAGCATAACTCCGAAGCAAAATTCAGTCTTTCGTCCTTTGCTCTCGTTTCTAGCGTTCATGATAATGAATTTCTTCGCGATACCCTAAGCAACAATATCGGAACATCGTCGGAGGAAGATAAACATAATTATTTCACTATAATTTATCGTAGTTAGATAATTATGGGTAGTTCCTTTAGAACGGAATATAATGAGGGAACACTGTAGAAAAGGAATAGGTACGGCCCTGAAAGAATGTCAGGAGTGTTAGAACGAAAGTGACCGCATGCAAGAGGATCGAATGTAAGGGATGCTTATGACAGAGTCGAATGCAAGTGAAGAGTGAAAGCCTAGGAATGCGTCCGAGTGTTTAGGATACCTGACCGACCGATTGAGAAAGAGAGCACGAGTATGAAAGAAGACAGAGTGCAAGGGTTTAAATAACAGTGCAAGGACGCGAAAGAGTCAGAGAGAGTGTGTGTTTCAGAGTCAGAGAGAGTGTCTTAAAGTCAGAGAGTATCAGAGTGTGTCAGAGTGTTTTAAAGTCAGCCATAGAATTTTGAGAGATAGCGAGTGAGAGTCAGCCGAGAGTTATTAGCGAGTAGAATAAGTTTTAGTTTAAAATAAATCATTTTTATATTTACGTCGCTGATTATTCTGTTGCCAACCTAACATTCCTACAATATTTACGACAAATATTTAAAATTCGTTTCAATGAATAATTTAAAGTGCATATGTATTCGTTGCACACTGAAACTTTTGCAAACGAAGAAGATGAAAGAAAAAGGCCATAAGCCAATAAAGATGGAGGAACCCTTCACTTATACTACCACCGCGATTGTAGTCTAATTGTGACTATTTAGGTTCTTTTAATTATAATGTAATAGACAGAATGAATGATCTGTTCGACGTTCTGCTTTGACTATAATTCGTCCAAAGACGCAAGATACCAATGTTTATATTAACACCTATGTGATCAATGAAGTGAGCTTATCCGAGCTTCAGGAACCAGGACCTAATTCCTGGACCCCTTCAAGACCCAATCATTGGGCCCGGGTACTGTGAAGAAGACTCGGGACAACACTTCGTTGTTTCGAGGACAAGTGGAGAGAATGAAGAGCTTTTTCCATGAAAAATTTCCGAGATCCTCTATACTCCATCGCTCATACACCCCAAGTAAAGACTTCTCGGGACTGTACAAAGGACGCGATCTAGCCAACAGGGGATGCCTTACCGGACGGAACTCGCGTCGCTTCCGGTTCCATTTTTAATAAACCAGCGGCCGTTACGTGCACCTTTCCCAGGGACGCGCGGTGTTCATCGCGCACCCCGTGTCACCCCTTCTCACCGCCTGCCGCGTTTTTACTTATCACGAGATACGAACGCGCCGGAAATATCCTGCCGCGACTGGCTTCCGGTTTCCCGGGGAGCCCTGTTCCGCGAACGCGTCACCGCTTTCACCCCCAGGGAGTTTTCCAAATTCGTTCCACTTTCGAAAGACGTATCTGAAACACGACGCGGCGGGACGTGTTCCTCGAACGCATTAAGGATATTAAATATCGAATATTCCGCGAGAGTTTGCGCGGGAAAGAGAGAAAAAGGGAGGAAAAGGGGGAGAGAAAAATTGCACCCCGCGGAGTTCGGATTCTACGTTCCTGGGATTATGGTTTATTCTTTATTTGATTTAGGTTGCGCGTGCAAACGCGTTTAAAGGGTGTATTACAGTAGAGGATGGATCGTGAATGAGACGTGGACGGTTTGGGGGATGATTTTAAGGGTGAAAGGGGTGGTTTGATTCGAAAGGGGCAACCTGATTCCTTTGTTGTCTTATTGTCTGTATTTTAGGTTGCATTTTTGTTTGATTCAGTTACATAATTTGTGGATGATTAAGATGATTCTTGCTCACTTTGGTAGCAATTTTAGGTTAGGTTTGAGGTTACATTATTGACGACAGTGATTGGATAAATTTATTCGGATGGTCTAGTGCGATGTCAGGTTTCTTAGCAAAGCAAGTTTTGCAGTAACACAATCACGTGAACCTCTCGTATGAACATATATTCTCTACGCAAACAGCTCACCTTCCAAAATAACTTCCCAAGCTAAACCATCCCCGACGCTTACGTTGTAACTCGTGGCACCAAGTTTTTCTCCATATTCAGCAAAATTCCTATTTTCATCCAATTCGATTTAACCTCGCTCTGATAGACACACTATCGTCCAAAAGATTCGAATCAATTTGCCGCTTCTATCTATGTCACTAACATTGTTACCGATTCTAAATTAATCCTGATTATTAATAGCGACATCCTTAATTTCGACAGATTTTTCAATAAACAATTTTCGAAGGTAACAAACTTTTACGCTTCTACACAATTTAAAGCCTTCTTTCAAATTCTTATGAAATACGCCTATGTACCGATATACACACGTGCATGTGTGTAGAAACTACCAAAGTTAAAGGCGGGTGTATAATCTAAGAATATTCAGGTTTATGGTAGCCGAAGCTGAAGAAAAATTTCAATTTTAAACTCGCGCAAGTTTCGCAGCTCCATAAACTATCCGGTGATCCAGACGCGAAAATCCGTAACGCGAGGACAGTGTCGCCATCTAGGCAGTCTCCGCGTCAATTAAAAAACCCCTCTCTCATAAAACAACTCGCGATACCTAAGCGAGTTAAGACACACTTCTACATTTTTAATCTTAATAAATTTCTGAATAAAATACGCTTCGTTATACCAAGAATTAATAACAAAAGCGATATTTTAAAATCCTTGATCAGTCTTCCCTTTCCGCAATGACGCAAATCGGACTAAGACTGACAGAAGGTATACCAGCCTCAAGCTTGATCCACGTTTGTCAAGAGTTAACACGAATCATCCGTTATTTTCTCTTACTCCGATGCTACGTTCCGTTGTACGAATGATTAACAGCGAATCGTTGCACGGGATTTGTCGGTTGATTAATAACGGGCAACGATCGAGGAGGATTCGTTGAATCACGTAATACCACGCGTAAAATATGTTCTCTAGGGCGAGAAGCTTGACTGGAAAGGGTAATCTTCCGCCACCACGTTTATCGGCCGGATTACCTCGTATTTATTCGAGGCGAGAAGGAAGACGACCTGGTCGATAGCTTCGTCTCGATATTTTCATCCACGCGTGGTCCCCGGCCTCGTGTCGTCTTTCAACGGTGAATTACACAACAGAGTCGACTCGGTGTTAAAGGCCACTGGTTTTTCGTCAAATATCGCGACGAGAACCAACGCAAACTGTCAACACACGGGGCTACGGGCTCTCAGACACCTTCTTCCAGCAATTAGTTCCTGCGACTGACGCTTGGGGCGCTCTCCGCGTTCTTTCTACAGCGGCGTCTGCACGCGCTTCTTTAAGCGCTAGTTTTTCTGACTTCTAGGGAATTCAGTTGTCGCTACGCTGATGGAGATTGATCGTTGACTCGATTGGCAACTGTGCAAGAAGTATAAACCGCGTGGCCATTTTTCAAGCTAGTTTAATTCCTAGGCCAACGGTTCTTCGAACTTTAAGAAAATTAATTTACCTAACCTCTAAATTATAAATGGCGTATATGTTTTTCGGGTAAATGGTTATTTTATTTGTATCAAATATGGAAGTATCGACGAATGGGAATTATGGATTTATCCAGGAAGAAGTGCAAATTTCAATTCGGGCTCGGGAGTTTGTTCAACCATAACCTGCGTTTTGTCCACGAACGCGTTCAAATGTTGCTATAGATATTGAATACCGTGCTTGTTAATTATCTCGCGTTATCGATAACTGAAAATGCAACTGCGCTCCGAGGCCACGATGATTTCCAATGCAAGGCAATTTTCCGTAAAAATACTCGGCATTACTTGTCGTTGCTTATTAAAAACGAAGTTTGCTCGTTTGAAAAATTGCAACGCGTAAACGTGGTTATAAAATATTTTCAAAAATTCCACTTTACGAATCCATGCATCGTTGACGATTGTTTCGATTGTTCTCGCGGGATTTTCTTTTTTGACAACTTCAAAAGCGACTTTCGGATGTTACGTGGAATTTTACCCCTCTATTTTCTTTCTCGCGCGTTCGCAAAATTTCGAAAATTTCCCCACCAGGATCATTGTTTCGCGACATGTTTCTGTTCTATTATCGAGAACAGCGATTTCGTCGACTCTTTGTTTGCTCGACGGTGTCGCATTTAAAGCGATTTTCGAAATTCGTTTCGTCCGATTCGTGCATCGGCGTTTCGCATTGAATTCGCGGTGTGCTTTACGGGGATTGCCGGTCAGAGATCCCGCGGATAAAAGCTCGTTGATGGATTTATCGGGACGCGTTTTTCTATCGGGAATAACTAAATTCGTCCTATCACGTGGAAATGTGCCAATCAAAATGCATCTTAGACATTTTGCTACAACGAAAGCGAGTGCTACCACTTTGAGATCGTTTTCTGCAGCTGATAAAAGAGTACAAATTAGAATGTAATTAAAAAAATTAATTCATAGATTAAATAACAAATAAACTAACAATTGAGATAATAAGATATTAACACTTTGGCTACCACGATAAAATTTCCATTATTTTTCGCATGTAATGATGAATTATCAAACAATATAACAAAGAAAAAAAGAAAAACGGTGGGAATTATTAATATTTTCTATTCAAAGTTTCCTATTCATTTACGTTGTTCGAATTTTCAAGAAATAATTGTAATAAAACAAATATAAATTTAAAGAATTAGTATCACCGGTCACTGGTGACCACCATTGCCCCACTGAGGAGGCAAGCGCAGGTCACTGATGTCCAGCATGGCAGTGAACGCGTTAAATAAAATATTTAATAAGGGGTTAATATTTTATTTTAACCGGCTTCTCGTGTACGATCGTAACGATCACGTGTCAAGGCAGATTTATAGATCGTCGTTACAGCGTCAACCCCTGTCGCGATAGGGTTAATTACGATTGAAAAAGAATAATTATTTCGTCCTGCGTGCTTTTTTTTGGATACCAGTCAGGGTAGCATGGAAATAGGATAACGTGATTCGCCAGCGTGTCTAATTGCTCTTTGCACAATTAAGGTCGCGTTACTTTGTTTCACTTAAGTAGAAACAGCCTGCCACTGGTCAGACATGTTTAATTAGCTGACAGCTTGTTAACACGATCAGCGTCCTAATTCAATTAAATATACATCGCTGCTGCTAATTGGTTTATGCGTGTGCGCAATTAACTACAGGAGTCGTACATAACTTCCATTGGTCCCCTCCTCGGTTAATTCAGTCGGAAGCAGTTCTTCCTTCTAAATTAAGCCGTATAAAGACGTACTTTAGACTTTTCCGTCTCTTTATCATCGCTAATTAACATCTCATTTTCATCCCGGAGATTTCTTGCTTGATACGTTGTAGCTTCCCTATAATTCGCTAGAACCGTAGATACTCCAAGTGAAACGAGGTCCAATTCGTTAATCCGTATTCACCGTTTTCGCCATGCTAATTAACATTCGAGATATTAAAACACTCGGCGCTTCGTTTCAATGGACTAATCAACCGCGGTAATTATTCAAGTCTTGAAATATGAAAATTTCCGCTTCATTAGGCCAATTCCTCTCTATCACTATGAGCATTACTTTGTTTAATCGCCGGCTGTAAATAAAGCAAGTGCCGGGCACGAAAAGAGAGGGGAAATACAAAGGAGAACAATGGGGTTCAACCACGTGTAATTACTCAGTAGCATGCCGACCGTGGAGCATTTTGCATGAGAGTTATTGCAACGCGTAACTGATATACCTGTACGATTAATCCGCGGCGCGTGTTGCACGTGAATTACAAAAGCAACATTGTTAAGGCCACGATAATTAGCACGGTACAATTAAACGCAGTAATCGGATTCGGGGCTCGCGTGACGGTAACGTTCTCTCTTATTCGATTCATCGCGAAAGCCCAGAAAACTGTCGGTGACCAGTTAACCGCTGCTGTTAAAACTGGATAATCTTCTTCGCCTGATCCTTTTTTCAGGGGTGAAGAATTATAGTTGGACCGAGCGACATAACGAGCTCGTAAATTACCGTGTCCAGTGACAGCACGCTGGCCTGTAATTCCAAGCCCGGCCAGTAAAGGTGAAAAAATTCATCAACTTCCAATTTCAACCCTATTCATTAATCACCGAATCGCTGTCATCGAAATTTCCCCGACACGGCGAACATTTAAAAAGACTTCCATTTTTCCTCGACCATCGCCCGATATACACCCACCCCAAATTAACGCGATACGCTACTGGCCGAAGCTTTATATGTAGTCACACAGTTTCTACTACGCTGGAGAGTACGGAGGCTACAAATTTTACATGTTTAAGGACTGGAACTGACTCTATCTCGACTCTAACTGATCACCGACTTAATTTTGACAACTAACGACTGCTTTGACAACTATCTCTCGAACTCTTAAAAACAACTACTTTTATTTTCTTTAGCATTCGAGGCCAAGTCTTTTGAAGGAAAAAAAAGAAAGGAGGAAAGATGGGTCATCGTAATAGCGCTTGCAATTCCTTGCGAACAGGAACGGTAGCACTTGTCTTAATTTTTACTCAATTTTTGTGGCCGGTGACTATAGTCACCCGTAATAGCGAAAGGGTTAAGCCCGTCCGGAAGGCAAACCCCCGAAGGAAGAGAAAACTCCCTCCACGCCAATGTCAAGGGTGGAAGAGACTCCTCCTTCCAGGTTAGGCCCTCCGAAGGGTCACCTTCGGTTTGCGCCGGGGAAAAACAAGGTTGTGCGAAACTGCTTCACGAGACCTGGCCCCGACCTCCTACAACCTATCTGGCCAGCCAAATCCTAAGTGCCAAAGCTTAATTCTCTAAATTAGGCTTTTGAACGATGCCTCGTGCCCGATGACCCGGGGTAAGAACGGAGTTTATTATAACAATGAAATAAATACCGAACCGTGAATTACTCAGCATTTAAAATTTGACTGCCAGAAGACCCTGACGTGTCTCCTAGTATCCCCATCGCGCTCTTAAGCAATAGAACTAATCTAAAAATATTCTACACATATATCCCCGAAACATGCCCACCATCGATTCAGAAAATCGAAACGCTGGTACTTTTGCTCTCCACTGATTTCGCCATCTCGCAATAGCCTAATCCCTTCATCAATCATCGGGCCATCCCCGATATTTCCCCTGACGAGCCACGGACAACGGTACCTCTCGAAAATTACCTCTGACACGCTCCGAACATCGAACTATTAATTAACCACTTTGATGCCACGTGGCTTGTCGTTCTTCGTTGCGATCCATATCGGCACACCTATTCGTTAACTGAAATACGCTCGTTACATCCGCTCGAAACGTCCCTGACGTTCTCGCTGCTCGAGTTCCGCGCGCGTTCGCCCATCTATCACGGCTGGAGCGGATTACGCGCCGATTATGAGATCAACCACGGCCTCTGTCGTCTATTCCAAGCGGCTGGACGACTGACAACCCTCGGATTTAAATGCATAATCGAGCATCGGGCCCAGAAATCTCTTAAGAGATCTGCATTCGACGGGGAACACAGCCGGAGATTTATCTTGCGAGATTCCCTTCCTCTTCCTCCTCGGTGGACAGACACTTGGACCAGTCGAGGGTACATGGCGTCCCTTTTTACCAGGCTACATCTTCCATGTAGAATAGTTACTCTGGAAATGATCCTTTGTCCCCGACTCCTCTGCCCGACGCTTGGATCGCGTTAAATTTGCTACTTTATCTTCGTACGCGACAAAGGAATCATATTAAGGGATGTTTTTCCCTGGGGGAAAAATGGCTCGCTGATTTCGTCCGTCTTCCGAGCTGGATGACGATGCTCGATGACGATGGATAAGGCGAGATTGCTTTCGGAGGTTCGGGTGGATTTAGGTGCAGCGATAGGGTTGGAATTCGGTTCGTCGAACGCTTTGGATTTTAGAACCGACGAAGAGATCTTTAACCCTTTGCACTCCGAATTATTTTTCAATTTTGTTGCCAATAATTTCCTACTATTTTAAGTATTTTGTTTGAAATTTACTTCACAGGACAGCTCCTCGACTGCTTCCTATTTTAAAGAATTTTGGTTACTCTCGAACATTGTTGTAATTTATATTTCGAATTTGAATAATTCAAGTAGTTACTTATTTTCTGCTTTCCTGTTTAGTAAATAAAGAAACAAAATAGTCGAGTGTAACACGACATAGGAGTTTCTGTGATAAAATATGATATCGACTTATACTCGATAAAGGAGTGCAAAGGGTTAAATTAAAGGATAAAAATGTCCATCACCCAATGAGATTATACAGACGAATATCTTAGATTGAATCTTGAAAATTGTGACGAGAAAAAGAAAAATATCTCCAAGGTTAAGAAGACAAAATAGTAACAAAAATTTCGTTCTTTAATAATTATAAAATAATTATTAAAATTCGATTAACAATTATAAGATAATTAAGGAACATTGTTATCTAAGATAAGGTTCATTTAGTAAGAGTAACGAGCAAGTAGATATTTCATATTTCATTTTCATCCTACTCACCCCCTCACGTATACACTCCTACGTTGGAAAACTTTTATTCGTTGCTGTACGTATCGCGAATGCAGCATCGAATAGTATTCAAAATATTTTTACAATTCTCCTCTAGAATTCGAAACTCCTCGAACACGTTCACCTACTTTTTAAACTCCAATTACACGAAATGTTACGTGGCTGGGAACTTCGAACGGCCGGGTAGTTAGAGCGCGAGGAGGAGGGAAAACGAAGAGTAAAAAATGGGGAAGAGTTATGGAGCTGGCTGTTAAGCTTTTGAAACGAGGTTAAAGCGCATTTCTAGCGCGAGATCAGAGTGACGGGATGGAAAAGGTGGACACTGGCTGTTCGTATTTTTCTTTCTTTCCGCGTGCGCACGGCTATCTTCGAGTGGAGCATTTTCCAACCCCCAAGATAAAACATAACTGCTCATGACCGTGCGGAGAAACGGTCTGCCAGTTGGTTTTTCAGTTGAACGAGCCCGTATTTTGTTACCGCGACGTTTCTCCTCGAATAATATTCCCTTTTCGAACCCCGAACCTGCGTCCTGCTTGCAACTCAGATATGACGGTGTTCCGCGTCCTGGTACCACTTCCTGTTGCCATGATTAATACTGGAAACCTTGGAAAATTATTTTAAAAATTTCACGACAGTTTCATTGATCTTTTCTTAGTCGAGGAAGAATATTTATCTCTGATTTTTCATTTTATATCACTTTAGGGTGAAAGTAACCCCGGTAGCATCTTCTGTTAACATAGAATATGATTAGAAATCATATCCTGGAGACCTTGGAAAATTTTTTAAAAATTTGGTGGTAGTCCGATTGGTCTCTTTTTAGTCGAAGAAAAATATTCGTCTCTGATTTTTCATTTTATATTAGTTCAGGGTGAAAGTAATCCTGGTAGCAATGAAATACGATTAAAGATGAATTTTGGAGACCTTGGAAAATTGTTTAAAAAATTTCATAGTAATTCAATAGGTCTTTTCTTAGCACAGGAAGAATATTTTTATTTTTATTTTACTCGTGTCCGATTTTGAATTTTGCATCAGTTTAGGGTAAAAGTTACCCTGCTAACATGGAATATGATTAGAGATAAATTTTTGAAACCTTGGAAAATTGTTTAAAAAATTTCACAGTAATTTAATAGGTCTTTTTTTAGCACAGGAAGAATATTTTTATTTTTATTTTGTTCATGTCCGAGTTTGAATTTTGTATCAGTTTAGGGTAAAAGTTACCCTGCTAGCATGGAATATGATTAGAGATAAATTTTTGAAACCTTGGAAAATTGTTTCAAAAATTTCACAGTAATTCAATAGGTCTTTTTTTAGCGCAAGAAGAATATTTTTTATTTTTATTTTGTTCGTGTTCGATTTTAAATTTTATATCAATTTAGGGTAAACGTAACCCTGGTAGCATCTTCTGTTAAGATGGAATAGTATCATAGATTGGTTCCAAGTAGTCCAGAAATTCGGTATCTTCGTGGCACTTCGATTGATCTCGTTTTATGCAATGAAGAATGTTCCTCATTTCCAATGTCCGATTTTATGTCAGGGCCAAATTGTTCAAGATAAAAGTGGTGCCACTTTCTGTTACCGCGGAAGGGGATTAGAGATTGGCACTGGAGACCTAGGAATTGTTCAGAAATGGTTCACTTACCAGTTCGGGTGATCTCGTTTTAGATAAAAGAAGAGAATACTGGTAATTTTACACGAATTCGAAATTCTTCAAGATAGTATGTACCAGGGTACACACATACTGGCAAAAGTTAGTATAGTACCTAGTACCTATACCGAGCAATGATTTGCGAATTTTTGTACGTTCTTTATATTCCCAGGCAGGAAATTAAAATTAATTGTTAAATAAAATTTTTATCTATCTCAGATAAGCTATAAGGATTGTACAGAAATTCGTCAATCATTACCTCGTTTCCTAACTTTAGTCAATAAGTATTCGCGAATTTTTATTTTAAAATCTTCTTTTTATTTTAACTATTCCTTCCTTTAAAGAAATATAAAATAACGTAGGATACCATTTCGAAAGAAATCGCGAATCGGCCATTGTCAACAAAAACAAATTATAAATCGATCAATATTTTCTAGAAGCAAATGGAAAATTTACCTTGAGTAGCAAAATTAAGTCTCTACAGGGAGGTGAAGCGTCGGTTAAGAAAAGCATAAAAGCAGGGTCCTTGACGACCAAAACGGGGTCCTTAGAAATTAATTGTAACCGGCACGAGCATGAGTCGCTCGGTGTTGGAAAGAGAGTGAAATTAGAGCGCGTCTTTGTGTGTTTTCTTTGCGTTATCCTGGTATTCTTTTTCTAAGTTAAATTAGCTTTATGAGTTTTGTGTCTATTATTCTTGTTGTCCTGTCAGTTTTTGGTGTCTCAAAACCAATTTCCGCCATTCTACAATAATATGCTTAATTAAATAATTCTTAGTTTTTAAAATCTTAAAATATTTCCTTAAAAAAGCTTGTTAAAATCGCAAGAAAGCTGGTGCTACCTTCGGCCATCTCTCTCGACGGTCTGACAATTCAATTCAGCCCTGCAGAATTATAACACGTAAAATCAATATTCCTTTTGGTAGCTTTCACGGTATTCAGAGCTTTCGAAGCCAATATACCGCATCATCCCTCGAACGACAAGAATATCCGACGTCGAAGTGACTTTCCGCTCGTCAGGATCTTTTTTTCAAAACGTTCCGCCCGGGAAGTCCATAATGCCTTCCCGAACGAGCGTGCCGGTGGTTTATCTCGGCTACGAGATCGTGGCACGACTCCCTCGGAACCAATAGCAAACGTTAAACGGGGGGTGGGTTACAACCCTCGTTCTCGAGCGGCCGAATCGTGATCAAATACATCCCGAGCAAAGGCGCCCGTTCAAAGGAACGATTTCGCCCTCGTAACCTCTGCGGAATCTCTGCGGTTAACGAGTCCGGAAACCGATCACACGACCATCCCCGCGGAAGTCGCATTAATTAATCGGTGTAATTGAATATTGTTCGACGTCCTCGCGTTTAACGCGTTTGTTACACGTTGGATGATCATCGGTTAGAGCTAATTGTGTACCTCGCGTCACGATTGCTTGCGGTCGTTGATAATGTGCTCCCTTGCCTTTCTCTTCCCTTTCTTCGCACAAAGGTGAGTTGTTTTGCGAATCCACCGTGCAATTTGAAAGCAACGCGTGTCTGCATTTTTTAATGATAAAATTAACACGAGAATTATCGATATCCAGCGTGTAAGGTATATTGAAAATTAATTAATAACTTAAATGCCATACCGGTTTTACGTGCCGTTCCGTTCACGTCACAATTAGCCGCCATGCGGGCCCTTCCGGGAGAGTCTAGTGCGGTCCCTAGGGACCAACATGGCGTTTAATGTGTTAACGAGTAGGATCGTGTTCCTATCTTTTGATAAAATTCAGCAGTGATTCTGGAAGGAGCAAAATTATATGATTTTGGCTATTTCGGAAAATGGAAAATTGGGAATCTTAATTGTCATAAATTTCTCCTATCGTGAGAAAAATTATCCTCGCATATGGAGTCAATACTTTCGTCTCAGACATTTTTCCCATTTAAATTTGTTAATATTCGGTTTTTAATATTTAGTGGCCACTCAAAGAAATTGAACACGAGTGTAGCTACGTAGCTATAGTTTTCTAATGATACTGGGAGATCAATCTTCCTACTCTACATCCTCCAACTACCTCACACAATTTAGCTAAATCCCTGTTTACTTGAATCGAATTATTCCACGATAAAATGCACGCATCGATTAGCGATTAACGAAAGATCAATTAATACGACGTTGAATACCGCATCGGTAGCTGGAAGTTAACAATTAGACGGATAGGGCCAGCTGTACTCGGAATCCCAAACCGGAATCGTAATCCGCGACGATCATCAGAGTCAATTAGCGGGAACGGCGAGGGCCCATGGATTAACGCGAAAAGAATCGCCCGGGTCTAATCCTGGAAATCGCGCATGGGTTTAATGGTAATTTATAACGCTGACTAATTACCACCATTCCCCAACCCCTGGTCCCCAGCATCCTGGGGGCTATATTTCAACGCGGGCCCGCGGTTCGCCGCTAGGGATCTCCCCTTTTTAGGCCGGATCCCACGGCAAGAAATACACGTCGACTGGGTGAATCGCTGTCGTTGACGGGAATTTATTCTCCTGGAACGTTAGTCCACGACGAGCTGCTGGCTGGCTACCGCGGTGGATTCACTTTTCGCGAACCGCGTTTCGCTGGTTAAAATCTGCGGGCTTGGTACCGCGTCGTCGTTTGCATCGAATGGAAATTAAAGGCGTTACATATTCATGATCTGCTCTCCCTTCTTCTCCCGTAAATACGCACCCTTTCCCGCAATACTTTGCACGTGATTTTTTCCCCCGGCTTGCTCCGTCCTCTTTGTTTGTTGGCTTTTCGTTTTAGTAGCTTCGCTTGGTCGCTTTGTTGGCTCTAGCTGGCTTCCTTCTGGCCTGGATGGAATAGGTAGCCCGTCTTCCTTGATTCTAATTAGCAGTCTTGGCAAGCGTTGTCTAAGAGGAGTCTTTTTGACGTAGATTCACTGGGTTAGATCAGGTTGCACTTCTCTCACTCTGTAATATGAAATTGTTCACCCTGTGCAACGTAGATGCGGCGAGAAGCCGATATAGTGGTATAGTGGTATGTCTTCTCTCATGGTTGTTGAAGTTGACTGGTGGCTGATATCCTTGAGTGGCGGTGGTACTAGAAGGAACGAAAGGGAAAGAAAGGGACGTGTTTCATCTTAGGCCTGTTAGTGGACTAATTAATAAGGCTATCTATCAGGCCCCACCTTAGACTATTACTAATAATAGTAAAGGATACTATCGGCAGGTCTGAAAGTTATATAAGGACTTGCGAGAAAGTCCTCAAACCTCCTTGAAATCGGGATCCATCGAATGGCGAGGGTGAGAATGATGGTCGCTACATTGGTAAAGCGCGAACAGATGATAGAACGAGTAAAGAATTATTATTTCATTGGACTGAAACGTTCTAAAGTGTTCTGAAATCATTTCTTATTAGAATCAAAAGAAGCAACTCTTTTAATTAATGTGTAAGTGTCGTGACTGTCTCTTGGTCTGAGCTAGAACAATCTCAACATGGCCTAGGTTTACGTCTATGGTGAGACTTAACTGTTACAGTTCTGTTTAATCCTGTAAATGAGTGGATCACAGAAGCAACAGTTAAAGACCAAGTCATTAACCTAGACCAATTTAGTTACTGACTTAATTTCTGGCTTAATGATTTCAAGCGAGACTTTGGAAGATCTTTAAGGTTTGAGAGTCAGCTACTATATTGAGACACGAATGAGGATTAGAAACCATCCCTCTTTTATATCGTACACTTAATTCGCTCTAATATTACATTTCAAACGCAGTGTATCAACAGTCCCCGCGATATCGCTGTTATTTCAGAGTTCACGTGAAGGCAAATATATTAGTCGAATCCCCGATGATTGTTTTTAGAGCCAGATTCGTCCGCGGAAGATACATTAGACGCGAAGAAATTTACAGCACTAGGAATCCTTTTGGCTCGCAGCCCAACGCTATCGCGGCAACGTTTTTGATCGCGTAAGAACTCCGCTTCCTAGTCATTAAGTGGTTGTCCAGGCATGTTTGAATCGTGCTGTGTTCGACTACCGTCTCGAATGAACATGCGCACGGGATGACTAATGATTATCTCTTGTGTACGTGTTTTTATTAATTTCCCCCAACTACGTAGATATTAACCCAGCCTTCTCTTCTCCTCCCCTTGCACCATGGTACATCAACGTGTTAATATCATTTTCTTTGCTAAAAAGAACTCTAACGCGTTAATACTCTTTATTTGCTGTTGGTCTCTGCAAATCTAAAATTCATTTTGGAGGTTAGAAAAATTTGCAAACGAGAGATGAACTCGATTAAACAAATCCAGTCTTCATCCCCTGATGCGAGCTCAGTATCTATCCGAGCAGCCATTCACCAGCGATCTCCTTTAAGATGTTCATCCGGGTGGGATCTTCTCTCATGCATTATTCTAAACATCACGCGATGCAAGATGTCTTTATCTCCTCCTCGAGACGAAAATTCCGCATACAAGTCGGACTGCAGGATCGCGATGGTCATTAAATTAGATTCGCCCCGATAACGGAAACTCTGCGGCCCATTCACGAAATCGGATTCGGCGAAAGTTTCGAGGCACGAAGTTCCTTTAGTACCTTCCGGTCCTCACGATCTCGCACGTAATCGTTCGTAATCGTTTCCCGATCGAACCCGAAGAGACGCGTTGACCATGCCTTAAAGGCGAAACTTCGTTGCTCTTGCAGGCACTTCCGCCGACTCCCTGGAGACTCTTTCCGTATTAGCGATGCTGGTTCTGGTCAATTATTCGTGGAGACAGGCTATCGATTATCCATGGGACAGTTGATGCTGTTAGCTGGATATTAAATTCTTTTATCCGCCCCTGGGTCAGAGAGAGAAATACGTGGGACCACTGGTGGAGTCCTGGCTGTTTGCTTTGGTCATTTGGTCGGGGGAAGAAATTGCCTGTGAAAGAGAAAGCAAATGCAACGCGCGGGACGATCACCAAAGTGTCTTTGCTAGTCTATCGGGAATTTGTAGAAGAACCTCTACTGAAATAACCACTTCGACTCTATCTGTCGTGTAGTACTGCATATTCTGGAGAGTTTGGTGAATTGTCGTATGATGCAAGTACCGTGTACCACAGACTGTCTCTGAAAATAATTCCTCGCAGAATCGTCGAAGAGAGATATTTTGACCTGTCAGTGAAGACAGAGACATCGTGGAATGTCAGCGAGATTTGGAACGGACGAAAGGAGATTGGATAGAAACAGAGACGTTAAAGAGAATGGATCTCGAGATAGGGTGCGTCATATATTCGTTATATGGTTCCAGAGTCTAAGAAATATGAAGATATCGAATATACCGGAGCTTGAAACGCGAGCTCCCTCAGTACGGTGAATCTTTGGTACCCTCGTTGCACGTTGCCACTGTCGATAATGAAATATACTAGTGTGGAAAAGTAACCTAGCGAGAGTCCGTTTTCCGAAACTTAAGTTTTCCCCGATTTCCAAATAAATTTTCCAGCATTTCAGCGAAGATTCTTCTAAAAATTGTCAGTCTCATCGGGTCTCCTCCCTCCGATATTTTTCGCCAATGCGACGATAAAGTTTCCGAATTCAGCCGGCAGATAGGGAATAAAGGAGCACGGGGTCCCGGAATTCCCTCGAATCGAATAGAGCGTCCAAAAGTCGATAAATAATATTGAAAGGCGTGAAATGAAGGATTCGAGGAAAAATTAGACTCCGTTATGGGGCGAGCTGGAATTCTTCCGGCAGAAGAATCGACGCGGCAGTTTCGGTGGACACGTTTCATCGCCGGTTGCTGCTGGAATTGATCGGGACGCGTAGCAGGAATTTCAAATCGCGAGAAATTCATCTTTCCGTAGTCTAAGTATGATGAGATCTAGATGGAGGATCTCCGCTGTCAGTCAGCTTCCGTTTGGACTGGGTCACGTAGACCCGCCAGATTAGAAGGTAGTCCATCATGTATAAACGATCCGAGTTGTCATATAGCGAATTCAGTGCAGGATATCATGCTGAGAGCTCGGTTCATCCCGTGATAAGTCTGTGGATTCAGGAAATTGGATACGAATTTGTCTTCTTGTCGTATACTAAGTGCAAGTCGCTGTCAGGTTCGAATTAATCGGGCTGCATCTTGGAATTGCATTTATGATTCGACGTAAGTGAACGATTGTAGGCGATATTAACACTAAAACTACCAACCCCATCAAAATGACTAGTCCTAGAATTTTCCTTTTTGGAATCACCGAACACATACACCTGCTTTAAGAATAAAATTGGTATTAACTCAAAGTGAAAAGGGTTAAATGAGGGTGCAAGGGCTGTCCTAAGACAGTCCCTTACGGAGTATGAAGATCATAGTTCAGTTATTAGTCTAGTCTTTTAGTTCGTACTTTGCTCCTAAGTCTCTTTAGCTCGTAATAAATAATATATTGTCATAAACCAACATCTTCTATTCCTTATATTTGCCAATCAAAAGGATCCTTACACTTATGGTAATGAAACCTAGTCTAATCGATACACCTAGCTTTAAGACAGGTTCAAAAAATAATCCTACCAAGATAATTTGTTCGTTGAAATAATTATCCCGGTTAATTTAATTATCAGTGCTTGACAAAGCAGGACCTAGGCTAACGTGATACCTATTTCCAGCCGAAGAAACTGGCAGCACCTATTTACGATATTACTGAGGCTACCCTGAGCGAAAACAGAAAATATCAATCAGAGGAAGTATGATGGTACACGGCCATACAATTTCATCTTCGCAATTCTCTGATGTTCCTCATCATCCAAAGCAAACAGATACACGGAATGTAGAACTCGGGCATTACCAGGCTCTGCGCCACGCAATCCGCGGTTCCCGCTCCAGATGGAGCGAATATTAATATTTCAAAAACCGTTGTCCAATTCGCAGACTCGTGTTGCCGAGTCGTGCGGAACACGTCTGGAAGGCTGGTTTAAAAATGCAAACGGGCTTTGCATAGCGAAACGTCTCGATTAGCGCGCGATAGAATTTTCAAGGATAGAGTGCACGCGTGACGTTAGAAACGCGAGAGTAGCGTAAATTGGCTACGCGAAAAACGCGACCCAAATTCTCTCCGCGAGAATTCCACGTGCGTTTACCTCTGTCCCAGACTCCTAGTCTTTGTTCGTCGTGTTCGGGGCTTCAGCGGATGATCTAGGATGGATTCGCTGTTAGAACGGTTAGGCTAGAGTTTCAAAGCCTGTCTACTCTTCTTCGAAGCTCAGAGTTGGATTTCGAAGCTGCGTCTGTCGCGTTGTAAACAGCATTAGAGGTTGGATGAAAGGAAACCTTCCATTGCAGAATTTGTGTACAATCTTGGAGGTCTCAGAATAAAGCAGAGCGACAATTGAACGGATCTTGTTAAAGTTATGATTTGAATTTCGCGGGTGAACGGATGTGTGTAGGCTAGCCTAGCCTGGACAAAAGGCAGTCGTCAGGCAGTCAAGTGGAAAAGCGTCCACGGTTAATACGTCTTTGATACGAGTTCTTTTTTCTTATATACCTTTCGTTGATTATATATCCTAATTTTATGTAATCTATTTAATGCGTTGTATATGTACATGGTTGATAATATATATATATTCCTTCGATTCTGATACGCTGTACTTAATAACTGCACGTGCATTCTAACAGATCTGAAGTGGAGTTTAGAATAGAGAGTTGGCCTGATTGCACTGCACTGAATGTTTGCGATCTTCTCTATAATATCGAGTGTTCTTTGGACGAAGTTACTAAGTTACTGGAAGAATCACATTCGCAAGTTCCTGTTCTTCTTAAATCTTCGTCGTTCTATCTACTATCGTTATATATAGCGTATATGTCTTCGTTGATCGGACTAGCTCGATACCAGACCAGGACCAGGTCATAAAGATGTCAAACTTCTGTCAAAAAGTATCTCTCGATATATCCACAACTCAACCGCGTTACTACGTTTTGGTTTTGGTCCAGGAATACGACTATTCGCTCTGTATCCTAGCATAGGACTCGCAAGAAATAAAAGATCCTTCAGGCATATGATCTACTTTCACCCCGTAATGCACCTCTCGCGAGCTAAATCGTGTCAAAGGATCCCAGTGGGAAAATTCCCGGGTGAAAGGGCTACCCTCTACCTGGAAGATAGCGAGACGCACGTGACCGCGTAACGCATTGTAGAATCGTGACGAAAGGAACTGGAACCAGCCCGTGAACGTATCAGGAGAGGAAACGGGGTGGTGGATGGAACGAACGAAACGAGGGTTTCATCGACTGGCGTGGAAATAACGTTTCGCTTTTTATTCTATCACGTGTTTTGCGCGCGCGTACCTTCGCCCGTATTCATTTATTGGAGCCAGGCCAAGCTATTACGTTATATACGGTGAATACGGTAAATTGCTGGTCCGGCTTTTCCCCTGCACGCTTTTCCATCGGCCAAGTGGATTAGTCCGTTGGATCTACCCCAGACCCACCATCCTCTCGACGTTGGATCTCTCCCGCTCGTTCGACGTTACTTTTCAACCTGTCGTCGTCGCTTCGACGTTAATTAACAAAATACTCGCGAGTCGAGTGTTTCCTTTTCGGGGTACCACTCGGCCGGTTCTTCTGCAGTCGTTCAGTTCTTTCTCCACCCTTTTTCCACCATTTTTTTTCTTTCTTTTACTTTTTAGGGTTGAAAAGGCTGAAGATGATGTTTTATTTTCCTCCTTTTTTCCGCGGGGCTAGAGGCCCTTGGGAAATTCAGGAACAGACGTATGTAATGCAGTTTCGAGTTGCGTTCCTCGATGGACCTTTTTGATGCCTACGTCAGTGATAAATATTGCAGTATTCTTTAGCTATCAGGGGATTCCATTGATAGGTTTCTTGATGCATAGAGAGCATCGTTTGTCGCGTATCCGATACTTCCAGTCCGATTTTGGAGATCCTGTTTGACGAAGACGACGAATGACACATAGACAAGATGGTGTCTCTTCAGTCCGTGTCTTCTCTACGCGTCTCAAGTTAGCCGACAAAGCGTGTGCACGCGATTAGACCAACTACAGATCACATTCGGCGATCACATTCGCCCAGTTACATTTAGGTCGATACCTATTACGACAGAAGCTACTTGCCCAAGTATCCATTGTACACCCGAAGAGTTAGGGGGTGTAACTACCAGCCAAACAGTCCATAAGTCCAAGGCACAGGCACAACTTGAAAAAAGTTGGAACCCAACGTGAAACATGTATCCGCATTTATGATCCTGCAGTACTTCGCCAAGTCCCGACAGCACGGCCAATCTCACAGCTCTCCATCAACTGAAACGAACTTTCACCCCACAAAGATAATCACCAGGCGCTGTAGCATGCACCGATCGAACGTTCCCCTTTACCAAACGCCACTCTCAAACGTAAAAGGCCGAAACATCGATGTTTTTCTCCCTCGGAGGCTCAAAGAGAGTCCACGCGTTTTCTATTTATCGGGGTCAGGTCTGGGAGCACGTGGTGCATTGTTTAATCACAGTCGATTAAGCGCCGGGGCACCCCTCCGACCACCTTCCCTAAGGCCAGCGTCCTTGATGAATCGATTTGGACACGATCGGGATCATCAATCCGTCGAATTCAGTCCGCGAGTCGCTCGGTGGAAATCGGCGAATCGATCGGGGTGCATGCGTGCCATAATTAACGCGATGCGCCGGCGAGGGCCCTGGATGCCCGGCGCTCGTGACTCCTTTATGAGCAAACACCGTGTGAGTTAGCGGGCCAATTATGGTTCACGAGCAGCCACCTTCATCGTCGCGATATCGACATCGATGCTCTCGTGCATAGTGCATGCGGATGCACGTTCCGGTTGAGGATGATGTTCGGAAGGCGGAGGCAATTAGAGGTGTACGATGTTGATGGTTCCCGGGAGTAACGAGTTTCGGCCTGGGAGTACGACGCGTTAATTCCCCATGAGCTTGCTCTTTCGCTGATCTCTTCTACTAATGCTTTCGACTAAACGCTGGCAATCTGCGAGAAAAATTCGTTCGAGTGTGCTCCTCTAGACTGGGTACTTTTCGTCAGAGAGGATTTGCTCGGTAGAGAGAGTTTAGATCCTTTGACAGAGTTTAGATCCGTGAAGAAGTCTCTACGAATCGTGATAGAAGGGTTGCGATGAGAGTGAATGCGATATACGAGAGTGAAGGTGATATACAAAGCTGACCAAAAAGATAGGGCATGTGAGCTGTTCCTAATTTTTGGCTGACGTATATACAGTTTCCCAATCAAGTTCCTCCATTTTATGGTGCAAAGACGAATTCTAGATTAAGCTTCGTCCTCAAATATGGTTGTGTACTATGTACACCAATTAGGATACCTCGAGGAGGAAGTATTTTGACTCCTGACATGAGTTTTTGTCAAAATTCTGTCATTATTAGATTATTCTGTCATTATTACGGTTTGGATGACAACTATTTCGGAGGATGAATTATAAACTGGGCCTCAGCTTCGAAAATTCAGGCCAACAGTCCACTACACAGTTGCACGAGTAATTAAAATGTTGATTTCCCATTTCTATGACGGTTTCACGTCCTCCGCTAAAAACGGCGCGAAAACAAAGGATTGGCATATTATAGGTACGGCGGATGATAAAAAGAGTGTTGGAATCCCAATATCGCGAAACTACCGACATCATTTCCACAAATCCTCGTTATCTCCATCGTCTCCGGCAAAAGTGGCCCGTGCAGCCCGATAATAAGCCGACATCAAACATTAAGATCGATGCGCGATAAAATCAGCCTGTCATGCGCAGACGAGCCTCGGGATTCTTATTCGAGGGGCCGTTTTTTCCCTTACAGTGGTCCCAACGGGTAGTAAAATCCACTGGGCGACGAAATTTACATGCCTGGCTATCTGAAGGAGCGAATTGACAGAAACTTGAGCAGACAAGGGGTCGAAACCTCGGCTAGGATCAGCACAAAGTGCTCTGGGCTTCAGACCCTGAGCCATTTTTATTATTCCCTCTCGTGATCTTGCCTTGCCTTTTTATTCCTGCAATTCCTGTTTTGACATCCTCATTTTCTCTTCCTTTTATCACCATAGTGTTCCTATTTCATGTTCCTTTTTCACGATTTCGTTCTTCTTTCCTCGTTGCTGGACTTTCGCCCTGTTTTGGTGTCTTTGTGCTACTTTCTTCGTTGCTGAAACTCCTTTTTGTATTTCGTTCTTTTATCTGACTTTACTTCAGCCTATTTGTATCGCTGTTTTAATTTCTGTAATGTCGTGATGTAATTTATATCGCCTTTCTGTCGATGTAATCCCCGGTTAAGTGTTCTTTTACTGCTCAACTTCTTCCTTCGATGCCTGCTTGTGCTTTTTTTATTGCTCGAGTTCCTACTTCTTTAGGACGTTGGGGTTTCCCCTTTCGTTGATAGAATTCCTCTTAGAGCCCCTCTGGCATGGTAGAATTGCTTTCCCGGACGTGGAAATTTTTCAAAGTCCCCTCTCGTTATGGCACAGTGTAAACCCCACGAAGGCATTTTCGGAAAGAAACTCCGCACCACTGACGTTGTCCACTAAGATGGACGTTGTCCATGGAAGTAAGTACTCAGAAATCGATAACGAAGACTCAAAATTAGAATTACTTCTTCAAGAGGTGATCACTCATCACAACCATAAAATGGACGCAGTTCTCAGGAAGCAATGCATCAAGATTAGTTTCTCGAAAGATGAACACTTCTCAGAAAAATTAGGAAAGGTAGAGATCCAAAGGGAGCTTCATAAGTACACTGCTATCAGAGTCATAGTCGTCATAGTAATCGAATGAATTTCAGAGAAAGAGACCAAGCTACTACAGTGTACCATGCAGTGGACGCTGCCCAAAATTGTTGCCCACGGTGATCAGATGGTCGCCGGGATTAATTTTCAGGAAAGCGAACACAAGTGACCACCACTGACTATAGAAGCGAACATTGTCCATGGGATAACGCAGGATGTAACAAGAAGGAAACCCTCGCAGCGTCCACAGCAACCGGCTAGATGCCACGATCGATTTTAGGGAAAGTGGCGCTAGTAGTCACAGAATGGACACTGCTCAGAATTGTCCGTAGCGATCAGGTCAGGAAGAGTTCTGGAGAAACTGACCATTAGTGACCACTGAGTAACCACTAGCCACCGGTAGGTTGACCTCAGGCTACACGAGCTAGTGGACCACCTCTGGACACTTTTGGTAGCCGTAGAAAATGGAGGAGCTGGTTTTGAATCACCGATGAAAATTCTTCCACACGAGTTATGCTTAAAACACGAGATAGCACTTATGAACCATGGAAAACTCATTCTTAAATTGGGTATTTAAGTTAATCGTTGATTTTACATCTTGTCTCACTCGTGATTGTACATAATTTATTGCATACACCGTATTTTCTCACTTCCTGGTAGTAAAATGTAGGCCTTAAAGTGTGCAGGGTGATATAAAACGCACATCAGCTTTAATCCACCACCTGTCCAAAACGTGGGTGTGTATAGTGTTAGATGTTTCCATAAGGAACGCGATTTTTGCCAATACTAGGCCTGGATGACAATCATTATATCTATGATTAGGTGATTAATTTTTCTCGATTTGTTGCTCTTCTAAGAGCCTTGTTTTTCCTTCGGTGAAGCAATTATTTTGACGAATTCTGGGATTTTAAACTCAATTTTCACGAAAACTGCGTTACTCGTGATACCAACTAACTCTACAGTATCCCAGGTATCATTGTATTACCTAATGCCACTGTTTCGTGCTTCAATCCTGAATCTCATTATATCATAAAGACGACCATATTCGAGGAGCATGAAGCAACAATAGTAACCATATACTCCGCGAGATGTGCAAAATACACGCAACCTATTCTACAGAATACATTTCCCGACGTATACTCAGACGTCGACCTGCACTCCTGCTGCATCATGCTGCACCTTTGGAAAGGGTGGAAAAAAAGGGAAGGGGAGGAAAAAATGCTATTATCGAGCGCGCACATTGAAGGATGACGATACAAAAGGGAGCAGCTCGCATAGAAATGCCGTTCGCTCGGATTCTGAATAGTCTTCTTGGCCGTGACAGATCACGGAGCCCGGCTTTTGTCGTTTGCGTATCGATGATGAAATATGAGCACGTTGCGTCCGCTGGACAGCCACTCGCTCCCTTTCTTTTCCTCTTTTCCCTTCGATCCCTGTCCCCGTGATAGGAGACACACGTGAATTAGGACGCGTTGCGACTTCCTGCACGCTCGAAAAATTGTCTGTCGCCGATCAGATTGCTGTCGCTAACAAACGACTCTGACGGAGAGAAAGATGGTTTTCGTGCGCGTCTGTTTCATTGAATCCTGGCAATTTCACTTGCAGATTTCTTCGCGATTTTTTCACCGTTCCTTTCGCAATCCAGTATCCAGCTGATATACCGGGTGGCTCGAACGAAGCTTTCCAGATCACGATTTCATTTCTCTTTTAAATAAATCCTGATTTATTAAAGGACTGTATCTTTTTTAGGTGAAATATCAAACTTATTTTTCTTCGTACGCGTAATAATTAAAAATTTATTTTATGTAACGATGATGACGATGTCCTGGTGACAGATATGATGACTATGTTAATATTATAATGGAGGATTGATAAGTGCTATAGAAGTTATATTATAATGACACGTGTGATAATCTTTATGGTGATATTATGCCAATGAAGATATCAAGATGGCGAATATGGTGATAATGACACCAGGGCAAGTATAATGACCAATCTAATGACATTTTTGCATACCAGTCTATAAAATTTATAACCTCGATTAATTCCACTACCAAGAGGAGAAAAGGGAAAAGAATATTCTCCATTACTCGACAATATCAAAATCAAAATTCCAATATCCCTTTTCTCGACACCTCTTTGACACCTATTCTATCCAAAAATAAATCCACTTGCGATAATCACCACTGATCACCAATTATTCCTATCTCTACAGAATTACACGATCATGGAATAAAATTGCCGATAGGTCCGAAATCTCATTTGGAAGAGCCCGAATCCCATGACCACGGCTAGAACGAGTAGAACAAAATTCTGGAATGTGCGTGCACTTAATATCAGGAGGTAAAAGATCACCAGGGACTGGGATTCATAAAATTCAACGGAGAGGAACGATCGGGAACGACTTAACTTTTATTTCGTCGAACGACCAGCAGCTTTATGCTCCGTTTCGCCCAAACGATTCGGGCTTGCCCTCGACAGGGATTTCCTTTGTCTCATCGCCTGAACCGGGTTGAGGAGGATTTTTCTCGCGAATGAGCGACTCCAGCTCGACGGAAGGTCGTCACGTCGAGTTGATTACGATTTTTCACTGGAAAGTAAGCGTATGAAAACGTTGCACGAACTTCCACGAAGTTTCCAATCATTTTTTCGAAAATTGACAGGATGTTTGGACTACTTGAAATTTTCTCTCGACAGATTTCTGCTAGATACGCTATTCTTGACAAATCTTATCGGATATATCAGCCATTAATAACTCGAAATAATTAATATCATTTTTCCAATTTGAAAAAATTATTTTCTTAATTTCTATTGTCAGAATATTCGATTAATACTTCATTATTTATACAGAAAATAAGTTTCTGTCTTTCGTTGTACGAAGATAATCGGTTTGAGTTTGACTAGGTAATAATCTGAGTTCGAATTAACTTTCGTGGTAGAAAAATTTGTCGAGATGTCCTAATGGTCCTAGGGAGTTCTTTAGAAAAAAGATCATAGCGAATGTTGGATAATGGAAGGAGTAAAAGGGGTAAAATTCTGCGACGCGGAGCTTTTCATGCAGAAATTTCCATCGAGTTTATTTGTGCGGACGAATTGATTTGCCACGCGTGTGGCATATTTATGAAGCTAGCACGGTGCAGGCTGCGACTTTTTAAAGACGCGCATTCGTGATTTCCGCAATGTAAAAATTCGGAATTTCCGAAAAATTTCCAGAATGCAAATGGAATTTTCGGTGCATTTACATTTGGCAGAAATCACTCCTGTATCTACGTAATTCACAAATCCTTGAATGAAGTTTCATTTAGCATCGATAATTACTTGTTGCTGAAAATCTGAAAATAAACAGAGCCTTAATTATCCCACACAAATATACTTTTAATTCCAAATATTATTTAATTCACGAATCAATTATATTTTATTTATGATCCATACAATCGAAGTATAAATTCTACGAAGAAATAACTAGAAAAATTTTCCACGAAATAATCATTTAACACTAGGTTTACAGACCCTAACTGCATACCTATTTCTACATATTTGACACCTGTCAAATTGACAAATAAAGGAAACCACGTGCCTTCTTTTTTAACGATTAGTTTAATTTATAAACAATTATATATTATATTAACAATCTTAATATAAGTTAACTAAATGTATTACCATCGTATAATTGGAGCAACTCATCCGTCAAATTGACGGGTTTCGTAAATCTAGTGTTAATTAATTACATAAATAAGTCAATACCTAGAGAATAATTGTGCCACTAAAATATTATTAAAAATTAATTAACGAAATTCCTATTAAAAAAGGACACGTCACGACACTGAATATTCTGCCAAAATTAATCACCATCTTCGCATGGCTAGCCTAAATTATTCGTAATCAACGACGAAGCAACAGCCCAACAACGTGTCACGTATTTCCTAACCCTGCTCGATTCCACACCCAGAGAGATGTACCTTCCGTTCGATGCTAAACGCACGCCTAACGAGCTCACGGATCTTTGACAGAAGCCCGGGTTCAGTCGGGAAAAAGTCAACGTACCGTGACCCACTCGACCATTGGCACGATTTTTCCCTCCATTTTCAGGGTTCGACCGCGTGCACGAGATCCGTGAATCGTTCGAGCTCCGCTGGCAAGTTTTAACGACCGTGAGAGACGTCTGCCTAAGAGCGAACCCTCCTCTGACGAACTTAAATCGCTTTATCTAACGCCGACAGCTTCTTCGCGTTGCTAAGTCCACGAGTCGCTTCCTTCGTCCTCGTGAAGCGAGCTCTCCAAGGAGCTGAGTCGCTTTTGGGACATGCTGCAGGGATTCTTCGTTGTTCCGTGCACTTGTGCGCGAACTCCGGTTGCACTTGTGTACGCTGACGATGAGTTTGAGAGAATGGAAGAGCAGATGGTCAGGGGATAATTAGCGAGGGGTAGCAGGGATGGAGAAAAGAAGATGGAGGCGAGTAAGGAAGAACGATGGTTGATGAATTAATATTGCCCGAGAATTTTTATTTTTCCTCGCAGTTTTTAGTTTCACTTCCAACAGGTACTGAGATGGAGATTCGGATATTAAATTCTACAGGAATTTTTCTTATTAACGTTTCCCCCTTTGCGATAATTTACGAGACGATACGATTGAAATTTGCGCAATTATCCACGACGCGTAGGGTATTATAGCTATTCGGATATTGATTCCGTGATATCACTGTTTACGAATTTGACGAATTTTTATCGGGTTTGATAGCGTCCAGCGTCGTTATGGCCACCGGTGGCGCCACCGGAGTTATGGCGCTGGTCTCTAGTGAGTTATTCCACGGTTATTTCGATTTAATCGACGGGTTATAAAACAGTTCATTAACGCATAACGTATTCTCTGCTTGCCCGTTTTACGCTTCTCTCGCTAGATACAGGCGAAGCGAATAAATATTCGAAGGACACATTCATTTCCAATCCACCTAAATCTATGGAAAATCGGACTTCCGTGCATCACGGTTAACGCGTATTATTCTACTGACTATTCGAAAATGGCGCTTGGGTAATAAAGATTAATCTAGATTGCCGAGATTGGGTGTTACTAATTTTTCTCGAGATTTCCGAGTGAATAGAATGGAACTGGCGAAGTTCCTTGCTGGTTCCTTTTAATTCCTTTAATTCCAAAGGTTTAACCCGGAGCTCAGGCTCGGATAAATGCACCTTTGGACTAGGATAGAGAGACAGAGAGAGAGAGAGATGGAGAAACTGCAAGGAGGAGAGCTCGGTTTTTATGTAACTATTATCCACGGAACTTGCGGAATAAGCTTGCAACAACGGAAATTGCAAAGTGCCTAGATCGGTATTACTCAAGCTAAAATCTGAAGTTTAAAATGTTAGGTGATAGAAGAAAAATCGATAAGCATTCCGCTGCATTACACTTCGCAAATGTACACTGCTTAGCAAGTGAAATTCCCGTCCGTGTAAAAGTCCCGATTTCGAAAGATGCAAAATTACGTAAAGCCCCGACCTAGATGCCAAAGACACCCTAAAGCGTGTTCAGATAACACCGAATCTTCTTTGCTGATAAAAAGTTCAGCTTCACCTATACCTTCGTTTTATTTATTCCAATTTGGTCCTCATTTCGAAATTAATTCCTCTGTAATTAATAATTATCGCGATATTAATCTTCCTCAACTTCCGGACCTTTAATTAGAAGGATCCTCTGAGAGAATATAAGTCTAGGCTAACTTTTGTCCAGACTTTAACTCGAATACGGAAAGTAATTCCAATGATAAACGATTTTACGTTTTCAAGAGATGTACGACTGAAAAATAAACGAGGTTTCGGAAATATTTCACGCGTTAACACATCCATCTGCCTGGACGAGCTATCCAAAATCTTTCGACTCCGATTACCACGGTCCATCTCGACTCACCGCGTCGCGCCGCAAATATTCATTGGCTCTGCACTCGATTATGCAAATACTCGGCTGATCGCGCAATTAATCGATACCGCGTGGGTGAGACGTTGAATTATTTCGACCCGTCGAGACCTCGAGTTCTCGTTCAGGGATACAAAACCCTCTGGATGCTTAAAGAATCCCCTATTGTTTCAGGGGACACGTTCCCAAGCTTCCCTCGAACCGGAACATCGACGATTGAATCGGGTCAGTGGAATACTTTTGTCTCGACAGCCTTCGTCCAAGAACGTTTCGTCTATTTTTCCTTCCTTCTCCAATTTTTATTTTTCCCCGCCTTTTTCTTTAATTTCCATGGAAACAAGTCGTTCCATAACTTTCCTGCTAGACGTTTCCCTTTTATCTTACCTTTCCTTCTCCACTTTTTACTACCCCCTATTTTTTCCTTTTCTTTTTGCAATCGTGAAAAGCCAACATTGAGAAGTTCTCTCTGCCTTCCTTCCTTTTTCTCCTCGCTTTAATTTCCATCGAAACAAGTCGTTCCTTTCATGGGTATCTCCTCTTCGGCGTTTCCTTTTTATCTTAATCCCCTTTCTCCATTTTTTAATTATTTTTCCCGTCCTCCTTCAATCGCGGCGAGCCGACGAGGAAGAGGCCGAGAGGCAAAGTACGTGGGGAAATTCCTCAATTGGTTGATACAATGGAGGAAGACAATTGATTTCACGGAGATCGTAGGAGATTACGGAAAGTTTTCGATCGTTAATTAGGTCGGTTTTACCTAACCACTCTCGCGGACGGAACAAGTTTTAATTGTGAGCCAGCGTTTCGTTTGGGAAACGCGCATTCCGCCAGATGATATTGACTTTCCTGGCAGCTAGGTTCACGTGTAATTAAATACAAGCAAGAAGGAACCGCGGCTCGCTCCCTTTTTAGCAAATTCAAACACGCAATATATACGCGCGCTTTAAGCAAAATCATTTTTACCTAATTAAATCGCAAATTTTCTCAAACGCACGCTGCCAAAATGCATAATTCTGCCTCCGCGAACTGCCGTGCTCGCTTAACGTTTTTATTAAAACGATCATCCAAGGATGTTCAATTAGCCTGTTTAATATCGACCGGGGTACAGGTGTACCCCTGAAATCTCAAATAAAGTATCTCTCCATATTTTCGTAGCCTTACGTAGTTTATAACAGCATTAAAACATGCTCGTTCATATTAAATACCTATATTAAATATCTAAAATGAACATAAAAATTTGGTAACCCATACTCTCCTCAAAAATCCCCAAAATTCCCCAAAACTCACCCCAATTACTACTTCGGAGTTAATAAACCAGGAAGCTGCACGATTAACGCGAAAATTGGCAGGGATGTTCAATTAGCTTGTTTAATATCGACCGGGGTACAGGTGTACCCCTGAAATCTCAAATAAAGAACCTCTCCATATTTTCGTAGTCTTACGTAGTCTATAACAGTATTAAAACATGCTCGTTCAGCTCCCTATATTAACCCTTGGCACTCGAGAGGCGCCTCTCAGTCGCCATTTAATCAGATTCTAAAGATGGATGTTAATTAATACATCAAATTTACAATTACGCAACGATGAGTGGAATATCGAAGTAAAATAGTTCTACGTCTTAATTTGCATACGATTTCTTATTTACCGTTTTAGAAATATCCCCGACTTTATGGCAGAAATTTTTCGAATTACTATTCTCCTGTAACGAAGAAATTGCCGAGTGCAAAGGGTTAAATATTTAAAATGGACATAAAAATTTGGATCCCACACTCTTCCCAAAAATCCCTAAAATTCCTCAAAACCTACCCCAACTAATACTTCGGGGATAATTTTCCAGGATGCTGCGCGATTAACGCGAAAATTGGTCGAAAGCTAATTACTCTTCGACGTTATCGATTGCAACCCTTCGAAAGAATGATTTTTCTATTTACAAGATCACTGCTCCACCACCCAGGAATTAGATTCCAGGGTTAATTTCCCCGGAAGCTGCGCGATTAGCGTGAAAATTGGCCGGAAAATAATTACTCCTCGAGGATGTCGACTCCAACCCTTCGGAGGAATGACTTTTTATTTACGGCGTGGCTGGGGCATTAGCCTGGCACGCAGGCTCGCGCGAGCACGTGAGCGGGAAGAAGACGAGGAAACGTGTGACACGGGGCTATTTTCCTGGCTCGACGAGCTTTAACGCCGGCAAGCGACGTCTTAAGGGTTCGTCGGCTGTTTAAAAGTCACGAACACCGACCAGCATCCCCTGCGCGGCTTTCGCTCGCGTGTTTACCCCCCCACCCGCGAGGAACGTGTGTTCTTTGCACCCCTTGATACCTCCGAACCAGCGTTCTCTTCCGCTTTGTACCACGGAGCGTGTAGAATGTAAGAAACGCGCGAGTGAAAGTTGCATAAGGTGCATTCGGGGATGGCGGCGTGAAAAGTAGATGGAGTGGCGAGGGAGATGGAAGTTGCACAGGGGGTGGCTTTTTTTATTTCTTCTCGGGGAAGAAACGAATTTCTTTCCTGGCTTGTTGCGTCGTGT
>NW_016909145.1:160333-177597 GCF_001483705.2 Eufriesea mexicana | reverse complement strand
CGTCGTGTATTACGTCGCGAGAAATTTCGAACTGTGCGTTTAGGCGACTACGAGGACATTTCGCTTTTATTTTCGCGAAATAAATCCACTCCGAATTTGGGTCTGTAGCAAATAATTGGTAGCCTCTGCGGTATGGTATCAGTGAGATTATGATTTGCTTTCCTTTGCATTAAATTTAGAGATTGTTAACACTAAACGCACCGGTAATTTATACATTCCTATTCTTACCATAAGAGGTCAAATAAACCATCGCAAAGAATTTTTCTCGGCAAAAAATAAGTTAAGAGAAAAACGGAAAGCGTGGAATTAAACAATCAGATAAAATATGAATTTGCAGAAAGTCAGACGAGTAAAATTTACAATTACAAAGTAAATTTTGAAAAGGGTCATTTGACCCCGCTCGGTACGTTTAGTGTTAAGTAATTGACACGTGTAAATAACTTAGTGAAATACTATTAAATAACGTTATATGCCTCGAAGATCATTATACTTTTACAATTTCATTCCATTTACTCGGTTATTATACTCTTTCAATTGTTTTAAGCTCGTGATACCGAAACTGGAATTGGCAGATGTTTCTCCGCTATGATTATCAATTTAAAAACGTTAAATTGAGGCAGAGAGACTGTGGTTTCAAATACTCAAATTTCCAATAAAAAAAAAAGAATTCACGGTACTGGTAAAAATTTTATACCTTCCTTTGCTGTCTCCTTTCGAAAATGCTATTAAAATCCTTCAATTTTCGAGTAACGGAATTTATTTACCAGAAACATGATGAAGAAGGTATGTAAACAAGGAAATAACGGAGTTGCGAGAAATGTGCTTCGCCAACGCGACAAACTCTCGTGGCTTTTAATTCTAATAAAGGCAATTCGAGGACAACGCGGTCAAAGGTGGTTTCTAATTCGCAAATTACAGGCGTGTAAAGGTGTTCGTTTTAAAGCGGCTCGTAGAATTAATCCGTTAAACCAGCGGAACGACAGCAACGAAATTAGACGGAATTAATTTAACACGTTACGCTCCTGCTCGGTCCAAGTAAATCGATTATTCGCGAATTTTCCCTCGGAGTTCTTGCCCGCGGACCAGACGATCCTTCCTTCCACCCTCCGCGAAATTCCTCCAACTCGATTAACCCCTCCTATCCTACTCTTTGATCGGGTGGTACCAACCGTGAATAGTCGGGATCGCGGATATGATAAATGGTTAATTGCGATTCGCGGCGGAGGGGCTGAGGGAAAAGGGGTGGATGCTCGGGGGTTGGAAAAAGAAAATGTCTCGATCGATTCGCGGGTAACTGGACGAATGGCTACCCTGGAAATTAGTTATGCCCGATGAATAAAAGAAAGCACGGAGTAATGAACGTATTTGCAATTCACCGCGCCTCGTTCTTAGAAAGAGGAACCAGAGAGACTTAACCATGAGATGAACGACGTTGCAAATCAGTTTCCACGAGGTACTTCGAGGAAGGCTGCCAGGGTAAACGAAACGCGGCAGAAATGGAAATGGAAAATCAAATTTCGCCGTGCTTACTGTTTGAGCATTTAAAAACATTTGAGAATAAACCCTGATTTTCGTGGGTGTAAAAATAAGTTTCTTATTTTTGGAATATTTCGCATAAATTTATCGCAGTCTAGAATTATTTACATATCTTGCGGTTCGGGGGTGGAAAAGTAAATTTGTTTCTTGGAATATTTGCACGAAATAGTTATAAAATAAAATATCGAATATTTACTGATTTTTGTAAATAAATTTTACGTTTCGCGAACGATTTACGGATTTTTGTTCGAAGAAAATAATTTAGTAGTTAAATGTCGTAAGCAATCTCCAGTCTATTCATTTTTGAATATATTCTGTGAACCATGCACACCTAGATTCAAATCAACCTCGCAAAGTCTTCACACTTGTTGCTAGACAGCCGACAACCACCTTTCACCCCATGCCAAATGAAAAACAGAAACCGTATCCTATCTCGAAAATATCGAATAAACCGTTTTAGACAATACCGGAAATGAAAGCAAAATGTTATTCCTTGTATCCTCTAAATACTTTTCCTTTTTACGTTTGCTCCGCTGCCAACCGTTTCATCGTATCTTCCGTTTCACTTATTTTTAATTCTTTTCGCGCTGCGTCTCTTATTTCCTTCCTCTTCGGCGCTTTTTCCCTTGAGAAGCTTCATAAAAATATTTCTATGATCCTCTTGGTATGAAGAAGCTTCCGCGATACTGAGTTTTATGAAAGATTTCGCGATATTTTATAACGTGCACGAAATAACAGGGTAACGGGACAATTGTAACAGTGAATAAATTTTTTTAAAACCAAAATTCTCTCCTGTAATTATTAATTTCGTTAAATTTTATTTTCAATTCTCCACTGCTATAGCCAACGAATCACGTTACTGTGTTATAATATAAATTACTATGTAACAAAATTACGATTCGACGAAGAGGTAGTATTATTTTAAAAATTTCACGATAAATCGACCTCAGAGGGTTAAAAAATAACGAATCAATGATGAATAAAAAAAATAAAAGATTTAACGAAAAATAGAATGATCATCTGTAACAATTATTGCTTCTAAATTTTCAAACCTAACCTCAAACCTTTAACCAATCGCAGTTTTATCACTTGCTTCGTGCAAATTTCCAAACTTAACCTCAAACATTTAATCAATCGTAATTTCATTTTCCACTGGTTCCATGTTTCCATACCTAACCTCAAACCTTTAACCGACCGCAGTTTTATCACTTGCTTCGTGCAAATTTCCAAACCTAACCTCAAACCTTTAATCAATCGCAGTTTCGTTTCTCGCTGCTTCTAAATTTCCAAACCTAACCTAAAATTTTTAACCGAACGATTTTATTTCGCTCAAGCAAAGGGAAAGCAGTTACAGAGGATTAAACGGTGATCAGCGAGGAGTTTGCGTGCGGCAATCCCGAAATCGTTGCACGGTAAAATGGCTTGACCAATGGTCAAGCGTTCGCGAAACGAGTCATCAGGGGGTTGCTCACGTACGTTGCTTTTTCCCATCCCTTTGCCTCGCTATTCACGCGTCGTTACAGTCCAAGAGCTTTGATATAATTCTCCTACTTCAGTGTCTCTCTACCCCTCTGTCTACCCCGCGGTTAAATTCTTTTCGATACATTAACGACAGCTTCCCTCGACGTGCTCGAGCGGAAGCACTCGAGCGACCGCGAACTTCGATTTAATGCGACGAGAATCCGCGGCGAACTTCCGGGTACTTGCGACTCCGCGGTTCTGTCTCGATTATTGCTGGGGTGGAAACGACGAAGAGAAGTTGGAAAATCGAAGGAATCGCGGAGGGAATGCTAAATGCGGGCAAGGGTAATTTTTTCATTGCAAATATTTCAGGCAACTGGGATTCTTTATGCGCTGGAGTATTGGTGATATCAGAATATCAGAGGAAAACAGGAAATTTATGTATTTCCAAGTGTATGATAATAAAAATATATATTAACCCTTTGCACTCGACGATCTTTTGGCTAACGATGAGTAGGAGTTCAAAGATTTCCTGCTATGAAGCTGGCGATATTTCTTTCAGTAATAAATAAGAAATCGTATAATAATTAACACGTAGAATTATTTGATTTCGATAGCTCGCACACCGTTATATTATCTTAAATTTGACATATTAATTAATATCGATCTTCGAAATTTTATCTAACGGTGACTGACGGTCACCTCTCGAGTGCAAAGGGTTAAATATATATTACCACGTGTATGTTTAATGTTGAAATATATTCAATTCATATTTCGCGCCTTGGAGAATTGTCACAACGTGTTGGCATCCCTCGAAAATGACTATATGTTATATATTGGGAATGTTGATGAAATTTAGTATACGGCGTTCAGTACCAACGTGCAATAGGATTATAATAAAATCGGTATCAATCGTTACGAATATACGATTATATTATTAAGAACCTGTATCAACTTCTCCTCCTAATATTATATTAGCATTTAATAAGGGACTTTATTAGCTGCAGAAGTTTAATGAATATTAAATATCGAATGTGGGTATGTATTATTAATAACAGATTTATTTATACCCGATTACTTTTATGTTACCACATAAAGTTCCAACAACTTCATAAAAAGAAGCTTCGAGTCGCTACTTCCTTGCGGTGAAAAAGGTCTTCCGGTACAGAGGGGTTAATATATTAATTACACAACTTGCATTCTAATTAGCAAAATTGCCCAACGGTGCTCGTGGGAATGAAGAAGACAAACAAAAGAATGAATTAATTAACTAATTGAAGAATCATCGATCAATGCGTGAAATTCGAAATTTTCATTCATGCTATCTTGCTACATAAGCAATCACTACTAAAACATAGTTAACCATAGAAGAACTGCAATTACTCTGGCTAATAACGTTAGTGAAAATATATCATAGCTACTGGCTATTTATATTTACTGGACCAAATTACTATCGTAACACGTGCAATATTTAGACACGAATCGTGGATCTATAGTTCTCCTGTCAAGTCGATATATTTTGGGCCACTGTACTAATCGTACAGAGCGAGTACAGCGTTTCGCAACGTGATTATCACGGTGTGTAATACCTGTAATGTTGGATTATCGGCGAGTTTTGAATCTTGAATGCCGGTTTAGAAGGTATTGTAATTGGAAAAGTTTGAAAGGCTCGGTTGATCCGGAGTGTAAGCGTGGTTCTAAGTAGGACGGTTCGTTCTATTCGAAAGTTTGTACAATTGTAGCGGGATTGGGAGGCAGAAATATAGAAAGACGCCCCTATGCCTTCCAACTTTTAATTAGAAATTAGAGTTTCTTCGGGCTGCAAACGGGGCGCAAGAAATTCTTAATCCTGAGAATACCTTTTTGATAATAACGCTTGCACACGTATACTGACTCCACTTCGCACCCACTTGTTCCACAGAATTATAAATTCAACGGGTAACATTTCACTCGACTACATTTCAATATTCCTACCTAAAATATATCGAACGTCGACGGTGTCATAAAAATTATCGTAAATTTCGCGAAGCTTATTGATCTAAATTTTTGCACAGGGACCCTTCACAGTTCTTGAAATACGTGCCGTATACAAGAATAAAGGTACGATACTGAAACGGTATTCAAATAATTTTATAAATTCACAGTTTAATATTTATATGTTAAATAATAAATTAGTATGACAATTGAATAATTTCGATTGTATTCTCCATACTGTAATATACTAAAATGATGTATTAATAACAATAATATAATATAAGGGAGCCAAACATTGAACGCTGTAATCCTGTAAACCTGTAAACCTAAAATGCAACTGCATACCTAATTATCTTCTCCTAAGTCCTCCATTACGCTCTACATCGTGCAAGGCAAAGCCAAAGAACGCACACCTTTGGGGTGCAATTGAACACCCGAATGAACCCAGCGAATCGATAGAGAACAGGTAACAGGGCAAACGATCACGTGCACGCGTAAACGACTAACTATTTTTCGATTTGGAATTATTTTCTCGCGTGATTCTCGCGTCGACTCACGGACACGATGGTGATTTCCAAGAAAGGAGAATCGTTCGTGCAATACGCGCCATCCCTTTATTCGTACCTGCGGACCATTCGAGCGATGGAACAAAGGACAATCGGGAAGTTCCTGCGCGAACAGAACGGATCATTTGCACTCTAATCGAGGCGAAATAAAGAGACGGGCTCGAAATAATCGTGAACGAGGAGCACGGTGTTCGAAGATCGATTGGACTTTTCCTATTATAACGTCGTCACCTGGTTTCATTGTTCCAGTGGTTGCTTTGTTTATGGGGTGGGCGTGGGCGTTTCGGGACGATTCTAATATTAACCCTTTCTCTTGGAACGACAGCAAGTTCTCCTTTGTCCTGAAATATTTAATTTCTTTTATTTTTGCTTTTTTCTCGGTAAAGATTATCTTTTAGTCCTTTGCACTCGAGAGACGCCTCTCAGTCGCCATTTAATCAAATTCTGAAGATGGATGTTAATTAATATATCAAATTTACAATTACCCAACTATGAGTGGAATATCGAAGTAAAATAGTTCTACGTCTTAATTTGCATACGATTTCTTATTTACCGTCTTAAAAATATCGTCGACTCTATGGTGGAAAGTTTTCGAATTACTATTTTCTTGTAACGAAAAAATCGCCGAGTGCAAAGAGTTAATATATCGATATATCCGTGCATGTTTAAAATTTTAGCTGTAATTGATGTAACGTTTTACGTTAATACGATTCGAGGAATAAAAGCGCGGATAGGTTAATACCACCTGCTAACTGTATATTACGAACCTCGGAATTCTCGCATGAAATTACCGAAATAAATAAAATTCCGACCATTTTGTACGATTTCACGTCGTAAAATAAAGGGGGAAAAAATTGCGGAAAAATTCGGATTATACACCGCGTAATTGCGAAAATTCAGAATACGTAATCAACCCTATTACATATTCCTGTATCTTGCATATCAACCACGAATAATTTCGACCGCAAAAAGCCAGGAAATTTCGTGCATAAATTGAACCAGGAAATTCGTTCATATTCCTCAATTTATTACGCTTTAAAAGGTTAGGATACGTACGATAAACGCTTATTTAAATTCTCCATTAAACCGCCAAATGGACCAAGCAAACCGGGATGAACAGTGCGACCGGTAAACCATGGAAAAATGTGATAAAATGGTGAAAAACAGAACGTGTTTATTTCGCCGGTGAGAAAGAGGGACGATTGATCAAAATTGGAGATAAAGGGGCGACACGGGCGACATCTGGAGGCTGAGTTTTCTCCGTCGTGCCCACAATAATACAGAGATTGGATCATGAACCAGGGGAGCCATTTTCGTAGTCCTGTATCAGAACACGTTCCCTTTGTCCGAGCGCATAATCATCGACAAGCTTTTAAGGGATTTGATTCGAAGATTAGTCGTTTGCGATGCCATTTGTTAACAGGAGGAGTAATTCTGTTCCTAAGAGAGGCACGTTTGATATACTCGAAACTCTTGGTCTTCCTCGCGTAGGTTATTCGCGACGGATTTATTAAAATTACCCCCGGCACGTGGAAATTGAATTTTTTTCACGACGGAAGCCGGTAAAGAACGAGTTTCGGGACGTTTTGAAGAGTGCCCTTTTGAAAAAGAAACGTTACCGACAAGCGGAGAGGTCACAGAGATATTGGATATTCGGGGGATCCTAGTTAAATGTAACCCGGGGACTCTTGAGAAATTTCTCGGCTTAATTCGACGTGTCACGTGCAACTGGCGGCACGAGAATATTTTCCCTGGAATTCCACGTCATATAGCATGACGAAATTAATAAAACTCGGGTATTTGTAACAAGCTGCCGGGAAGATACATTACGGAAAGGAAATACGCGAAAAAATTCGATCTAGAGTTCCTTTCTCACAACGACGCAACTTCTCGCATTCTCGCAAGAACGAATGACTTCCCGACGGATCACGTGACCCAGTTCGAGTAGAAGAGTGTTCGATGAAAGAATGTTTAAATTACTGGAATAAGAAGAAAAGTTTGCGATAATAATAAGCCTCCATCTTTTTTGCACGTTAAAACCTGCAATCCGTTGTACGACGCGGTAATATTTCTCCGCATCGAAGGATGGTCGACGAAAAATCCGATACGACGCTTACTTCAGTCGGGTTCGTTGATAATCGATCATATCGACAGTCACGGTGTTTTAATTCCGCTCTGTGCCACGATCGGGCAATGCAATCTCGTTGTCGTGCCGCGCTATTAATCACTAGCAGGAGTCGCGAAAGGTTAATATTCCATTGGGGTATTACCGGAGAAGTTCGAAGTTACAAATTGTAATGGAAATCCAGAGCCGCGTATACTCGGAAACCTCGAACAGGCTCGTTGCGGTCGCCTTGTCCGAGAGATTCTCGAATAAAGGGCGAAGTTCGATGGGAGCGCTGTTAACGATACCGTTACCGATACATGTCGGTAATGCAGGTCATCGATAAACGTAACCTTTCCAATCACATTAGAATGCTATTAACAAGGAATCCAATTTGATTACGAGTTGCATGCCGGACATTTCAGCTTAAGTTCCAAGTGCGGTATCTTCGACGATAAAACAACGACTGTATTAAATTAATGGTTTTCGCGTTTTACCTCGTTTACCTCGAAGCAGCGTTGATCGATAACCAGTCGATAATCAGTGCTATTAGCAGCGCCAATGGCACGTAGTTGTCGCTGTGTTCGAGCTGCACAATGCACCGACGTGAATTGGTCTATGGCTCGCACGGTCACGACACTGAGCGCCAACCATTTTTGTCCCGTAAAAAATTTATGAAAATGCTCTGCGTACAAATCACGCTGTCGTGTATTATATCACGAGCACCGGAGCACGTCTATAATGGGAATAAAATGTCCGGCATTGAATTCGTCGGTTCTCGTCGATTGTACTTTCGGTCCGTCGAAAATTTACCGCGAAAACAATCGATACGATTAATCCGATTGGCGAATACACAGCGACACGAATGGGAAATTAATAAACTTTGACTGATCGATAAAATTGTTCGAATTTGTTTTTGTTATTTATTCCACCATTTGTTCGCGTAAAAAATAAATAAAAATGGATAAGTATTAATACAGTCGTAGACGAAAAAATATTCTAGTGACTTTTTTTTTTATCCGAGATACGATGATCGTATATTCTACGAATCACGGGATACATCTCGCACGTTCGGGCGTATCTCAGGAACGTAACTCGTAAGGGAGACCGATCAAGGAAGAAAAAAAAATTCGAACACGCTTTATCGTAGTTTATTCGTGATCGCGTGATCGGTGTCTGTATCGACATGGCGTTTCCGATTCGTGTTTCATGGAATAACTCATTACGACAAACGGCAACTTGGATCGAGAGGCGAAAAGAGGAAAAAAACACGCATCATTTCGGCGACAGTTTCAGAAGCAAAAGCTGGCACAACGGGTAAATGGTAACAGATGCCATTTCTCCCGGCTGTGCCTCCGGAAATGCGAGTGCTTGTGTACGCAGGTATAAATCACGGATGCAGCAGCGGCATACACATTACCCGGCTGCTGCTTTATGCATCTTGCTTTATTCAACAGGCAACGTTGGGACAGGATAATATCGGGGTGTTACGCGATTCTGATTGAAGTCGATATTCTCTACAAATCATGGTCGTTGGTGAGATAATCTGTGTAAATACCGAAACCGTTCATTGAAGAGAGTGACAAGTTGCGACTAAAATAACCATATTGTAAAGTGTTCCAGTGAAATTACGAGGGAAAGAAATCTCGTGCGAGGTTAAGTGAAATCGCCGAAACGCCGTCGCGATAAATCGCCATGATCGTTGTGGCCGGGAAGGAATACGATATTGCTTGTCGGTTAACCTCAAAAGCAACGGCGGAAAGATTAATCGTTCTACGAATAGCTCAAAGAGGTTGAAACGATTCGGGATAAATCTTGAAGGGACGATTGTCGTTTCTCATCCGTGAATATTGAAAGAACCTGTAAAGTGAGATTGCGAAGATAATTTCGACCGTGACAGGTTATTGTCACGATTAAGAGAATACCACGAGTCAGTGGCATGAAGAGAATCGTATTCTTTTAGTAGCTCTTACTTTGCTAGTCGAAGTTGAACAGTTATCACTGCAGCCAGGGAGCAAATGGCGAAGGTACGTTATTATCCCGAAGGATTAATTTCGAGGCAGCTCGCGCGCCGGCTCAACGATTCTCGCCTAATTACCACGATCCCATCCAGCCAAGTGTTGAAACCCGGTTAGGACGTAGATGGACGGGGTAACCAGCACCTACAGCAGACACTATTATCACGAACTGAGGCTACGTCGTGTATTTCCGTGCTCGACTTTTTTTAGGTTATTAATACTTCCAGAATTACGATACGCTCTTCGTATATATTTTTTCCAACGCGATTTCGATTAATTAATTAAACTTTAGATAAAGCGTGCTGAATCACGAATTACTGTCAAAAGAACTGCGGCATACACGAGTGTTTGAGAATTATTAATTAGAATGGAGCGCGGGAAGAATCGTCTTTGCCCCGGAGTTGATTTTCCGATCTACTCATCGTCTCTGTTAACCTACTTCATTTTTGTTTGTGTTTTACAGAACTACACTTCATTTCCAGATACATGTATTTATTCCACAAAGGTATTCGACAAAACTGAACGCTATCGCGGCAATTAGAATGTTTCGCTGATTGTTCGCACGCCATGTTGGATAAGTTAAGAAGCACCGAAGTACTACTCTAGACAACAGTGAGACTAATAATTTTTTCGCGAATGAAAGTATGTATTGAATTTTTATTCAATGGTATTAAAATAACACTAATATTAATTTAATATGAATATTTTAAAGTTAATTGAACGTGAAAAAAGAAATTCTTGATTTTTCACTGGATCGTATCAACTAAACAGTTGTTGTATTGACTAGGGATTACCCAATTATTACGAGGCAGTTTCAAATTACGAAGCTGTGTGAAATATAGCGAAGTGAACGAACACTTCAAACAGAAGAAACACCCAAGTACTACTCTAGACAGCAGTGTAACTAATAATTTTTTCGCGAATGAAAGTATGTATTGAATTTTTATTCAATGATATCAAAATAATACTAATATTAGTCGAATGTAAATATTTTACAATTAATTCCATGTAAAAAAGAAATTCTTGATTTCTCGCTGGATCATATCGATTAATTAGTTGTTGTATTGACTAGGGATTATCCAAATATTACGAGGCAGTTTCAAATTACGACGCTGTGCGAAATATAACGAAGTCAACGAACACTTTAAACAGATTAATTAAAAAATTTCTCAGACCTGGTATGTATGCAGATATTATCGCAAATATTTTAATACGTGATCGATATATTATGTTACTTATTTCTATCACTTTCGTTAGTATTATAATTAATACTAATAGTAGTATTTCATAAATACACGTGTAATATTAGTTCTCTCTTTTTCCCTTTGCAATTCTGAATTAACCAAACAAGTTGTATTATCCATAGCACCCATATTTCCAGATATACATCGTGTTCCAGATTTACTCCATATCGGCATAAATTTCAAAATTACAAGTACCCGGTGCATCAATACGGTTTGGAACTCTCGTACAGCAATAGCTATAAAGAAGACGGCTCGAAAGACAAGCATATCTAGGTCTGGCATATTGAATATCCTCCACTTTCCGTGTATTTCTCCAGGGTTTGCTAGCTGGAATTTTTTACTAGCTTGATACGAATATTCTGTCCGTCTTTTTACGATGTAACACGGAGTACTGCCGCATAAACTTGAAGATCCAACGAACCCCAAACGTTGAGCACCCTTCAAAGGTCGCTAACTTGGACGTCCAGCCTGTTCCACCAATAAATCCGAGACTTTTCAAAAAGCCAGCAGCCAAGAGGAGGATCTCGATTTACAATTTCAAGCACACCCTTCAACATCTTCATTTCGTGCCTACACAACGCGCCAAAGGACCTTTCACGAAATTCAAATCCCATGCTGTACTACCATAAGCTCGAGCTACCGTAACATTGTCAGTCGCGATTTTTGCCTCCTGTCCAAGGTAGTTGGCCAGGTTCAAAGACAAATCAAGGGAAAAATGTGAGCGTAGTGGGTCGAATCGGTGTCTCAACTCGGTTCAATTATGCGGACGCGTTGCGAATCGTTGATCCGTAAAAAAATTCTTCGTCTCTCGTGATCGTAACGCGCCGGCGACGACGAGGAGGGCTTTCCAGTCGATAGAGCAAAGATTTAGGTGAACCGGAACAGCGCCTCTGAAACCGCTGCTGCTAAAGGTCTTTAAAAGCTTGCACTCGCGCGAAAGCCCTGTTAAAAAAAAGGAAAACGAGAGAAAGGGAGGCAAAAAAAAAAAGAAAGAAAAATAAAAGCGTGCAACCAAACCGGAGACAGAGTGCAACGGCATCAGTGGCTGAAAGAGCTCCGTTGCTCCGTTCATGGAAACGCTCTGGCAGCTCTCTCGAACTTGGTTTGAAATTAAGATAAGCCGGCTCGAAGTGATACTCGGTCTATTGAAAAGTAACTCGAATGGAACTTCATCTGTCTAGGAAAAATACGTCGTCGTTTGGCGGCGCAAGATTTCCAAGTTCGAACAGCCTCGTATTAAACAAGTTTCCATCCGTTGCCAATTACATTTGATTCTGTAAATGCATCCTCTACGAACTTCGATATGATTCATCGTTAGTGATTTAATACAGCGTTTGGTGACTCGTGGTTATCAGAACTTCGTTGTTAGACTGTTTTGGCATGACGACTGAACTTCTGAAGGGTTTGGCTGAACAGATAAATTTACGTCTGCCAAATGATCAAAGTTTCCTCGTTATTTAGCATCAGGCGATTCCAAATTTTCATCTGGTCCATGTATTTACATGGTAAAATATTTGGAAGAATAATAATGTCGTTTAACGAATAATATTATCTATTTATACCACCATCAAATCAATTTATATAACAATTATTTTTTCTTCTTCAAATTTACAGTTCCATTTTCGTGATTGAATCTGACGGAACGAAGCCGAGAGATTTAAGGGAAGATGGAAAATTCGATTCGGTCGAAAGCTTCTATAAACACGCAAACACGTGTTCGTCGTTTGATCTCGACAATTGTATTTAAATGGTCCCTATTTCCGGGACAAATGGAACCGTGATTTTTGAGGCAAAAACAAGTAAATGTGCGCGGACACGAATCTCTATTTCCCGTTGATCTGCAGCTGATCAAATACACGATCAATCGGAAGCACGACTAAGTACCGAAAGCCGGTGAAATGAGTTGATTGCCGTACTGCAAACGTTTCGGAGCCGATTCTATGTATCGATTAACGTGTCGGCTCGACAATCATCGCATATTTACGCGTGCAAATTATAGGCCGCTATAATCGGTTCAATTAACTTTTTCCCGATCTAGTGGCAAGCTGTTTCACATTCGTCCATCACCCACTATCACGGAAATCTTGCCTGTCTCGCTCGCAATTGAAATCCCCACACGGGAGAAAATTAGAAATTGCAACGTGTCCCAGTTGCTCCGAGTGTTTTCCCGAGCTTTTCTTCTCGACTTTCCTTTTCACTATTAAAACTGGATTAAACTTCTCGTTGAAACCGAAACAATTTAGGAAAACTTGTAAGGAAGATTAAATGCTCTTGTGTCACGTAATTACTGAAAATTGAAGTTGACAGGATTGATAAAGATACAGAGTTGTCCGTGACTCACAAGTTGCTTCGAGTATTTTCATTTTAATTTCTGCTATGATAATGTTATTCCATATGCAAGTAGGTAATACCAAACTCGGACCTTGCGAACGTCCCAGGTTTTCAATACGACAGTCTGTGGTTTCTGCTCCCCGAAAACAAGTCATATTCGCAAAGGGAAAGCATCCAATCTCATTAGGAATACGCCAGCAAGTATCTACCCTCTTCAGAGACCAAATATTCATTTGCAAAGTAACGGGCATTCCGCATTGATTAGAATATTCCTCCGCAGAAGCGCTGCTTGTTAAAAACTTTCTCCTCTTCCAAGTAATCACATTTGTCTAAAAGGATAATAAGAATAAGAATAATTTTATCATACAATCACCTATATAGAGGCTATGTTCTAGTACCATTCACAGCCACTATTATTATAACTTTTTAACTCTAACTAGCACGTCAAAGAAATCACATGTTTCGCTCTCGACACCATTTTTATTATTCACAGTTGTAAGAGTTTGTAAGAGTATGTAAGATTATGTGAACTCCGATTACCGATAAGGCGACGTGAGTGATGAGCACGTAGCAGTCATAACGGGAGTCTCAAAACGAAGAGGTGATCCGCTTGATCTTCGTGGCGGATTAACAAAGAAGGCCCACCGTTAACACGTTAAGTGCCACGTTGGGTTCCAGGGACCAGTGCTAGACTTTCCATTCGGGTCCGGCCTAGACTAGGTCCGAAAGGTGCTAACTTTCGGTTTTAAATTCTTCGCCATCTTTGGACCCAACGTTTGGGAATTTCTGTTATAACAATTGGTACAGTATTTCCAAGTAGAATGGGCTGGACACTTAACGTGTTAATGAGCAACCTTCTCTTCTGTCTTCCTAGTTGATAATTCCCATGGCGTAGAAGGTCCTCGATTATACATATACGAATTATAATTCCGCTTCTGTTCAGAACCAGTATCCCATCTCGTGGTTCTGAGAGAAGACGAAAAATGAAAGCAGCCAGGAATTAAATGTCTTCGTTAGTCTGTTATTTCAAATTCGCAAACTGATGGTTAGTTTCGGTGTGGCGGAAAATTGGTCGGGAATTTACAGAATGATGGACGATTGTTTGCTGTAAGAAGAAATTAAAGTCGCTGCTCTGCGGAGTATTTTACTCGTAGTTTCAATCTTCGAAGCAATCTGTTCTCCCATTATTGCCCCGACAGAGGGAGGGAAAATCAAGTGTCTTGAAACAAGCTGCTATCTCTGGGGAAAAATCCCCACTCGCGTGACAGTCGTAGCTATGAAATATACAAAAAATAAATCCATTTCGATTTCAATTTTGTTCATAAAAAAAAATTTCCAAAGTCAATTATCGGTTTTAAATATTCCGAAATCGGGAATCTCACGCCACTGTCACGGTGTGTAGGTAGGGTACGAATAAACGTAACTCTCGGGATCATATTCAGATTAATACTGCTTTATTTCGTTGTGCATTTGGATATTTATAATAGTTTTGGCCGGTAGAGGGGTTATTGCCATCGTTGCGTCATGGGTCCTAGGGATGGCTATCTTATAGTTACAGTTTGATTCATTAGGACTGTTTCAATGGTCTGGGACTACTGGCCGGCCATCTTGTGGCGCATCGCGTGTCACAGGGACAGCGTCTGAGGCCCCTGTACCTTACTTAGCTGCATCACACCAGCAGCGACGGAATCCTAACGAAGTGCGATACCAAAGCGATCCTACGGTGCAAACGACGCGTCACGTGTCACAGGGACAGCATCCGAGGCCCCTGTACCTTACTTAGCTGCGTCACACCAGCAGCGATAAAATCCTAACAGAATGCGATACCAAAGCGATCCTATGGTGCAAACGACGTGTTACGTGTCACAGGGGCAGCATTCGAGGCCCATGTACCTTACTTAGCTGCGTCACACCAGCAGCGACGGAATCCTAACGAAGTGCAATACCAAAGCGATCCTACGGTGCAAACGACGCGTCACGTGTCACAGGGACAGCATCCGAGGCCCCTGTACCTTACTTAGCTGCGTCACACCAGCAGCGATAAAATCCTAACAAAATGCGATACCAAAGCAATCCTATGGTGCAAACGACGCGTTACGTGTCACAGGGGCAGCATTCGAGGCCCATGTACCTTACTTAGCTGCGTCACACCAGCAGCGACGGAATCCTAACGAAGTGCGATACCAAAGCGATCCTACGGTGCAAACAACGCGTCACGTGTCACAGGGGCAGCGTCTGAGGCCCCCTGTACCTTACTTAGCTGCGTTACACCAGTAGCGACGGAATCCTAACGAAGTGCGATAGCAAAGCGATACCAAAGCGATACCAAAGCGATTCTAAGCAACGTCACGTCGCGTGTTGCTTCGACAGCTATCGTTTCCTCCGTCGTCTGGCGTTCCAACGATTCCCTGGCGATCGGTAGGCGGGTAAAAAGGACGGGACCCAGTGCTCGATAAGTTGCCACACGCGCGGGTGGAACTCGAATCGAAACAACCAATTTCCGGAGACGTCGTCGGCCGCGACGCCGACCTAATGGCTCGTCCGACTCCTCGTTACGCTGGAATCTCGTTGGACGCGACCGGAATGGAACGGAAACTGCGAACAAGGGAACTGTTGCGCGAAACGATCCGGTTTTTGCGCTAACTCGGATGGATTTCGAGGCGAAGGGGTTTATCTTAGAAGTTTCGGAAGGCTGGTAATCGTGGTGGCTAGCGAGAGACTTTTACGAAGTAATCTGTTGAGAGTCTAGGAAGGATTGGCGGTGGTTCGGGGATTGGAATGTCTGATGACGGAGAAGGTGGTAGAAAATGGTATTTGATGTCTCGTTTGTGGACTGGGTTTTGCAGCATCTGTGGTGTCGTGGATTAAGGTCGCTTTGGGAAGTTGGGAATTTGGGAAATTAAGATGTTTTGTCTGCGAGTCTTTCTTGTGCGAATGAAAGAGGGAGGGCTTCCGTGAAGCTAAAGTGATTCGTTTACTTCGTGAAACATGGTAATTTGTGGAACTGCTTGGTGACATAAGCTAAAGTTTCCGAGGAAAAATCTATAATATCTAATCTATCTATATCTGTAAATTTTAATTATCGAGACTGACTTCATATAATTGCGTCCTTTATATTTCCATTTTTCCCTGGGCCCAAACACTCTTAACATTCTTTCAGGGCCGCACTCATCCCATTCCTACATATATCTATAATATCTAACAATCTATCTAATCTAAATTCAATCTATACTTGATTGATTGCTTCCAATTGCTATTTGAATTTCTAATTTAACAAAATTCTGGAGACATTAATTCCTTCTTACAATTCATTCGGTTAATTCTGATTTTTATACTCGTCACTATTCTTCAAAAATTTTGCGAAATTTACTCACAATTCCTCTCACAGTCCCAAGTAGCGAGATTCGATATTCATTCTCTCAGTGAATCAGCCACTCCGTTTTTTCCGGTGACCTAGTGTACCAGTCTCTTAATCGAGACTAACAATAAGATGGAACACGCGAGTTCGCCAGCGTGTGTCGAGACACGGCGTCACCAAACACAGCGTATCGTCTCCGGAAGCGGAGTATTTGCCCTCCGTCGCGGTGTGCAGTGTCTCTGGCGCATAACAACACGGGGCCAGCAGCTTCCGGTACGTCCTCGAGCGGGCGCAATCAAGGGAACGAGAGGAATTAACGGGTGGAACAAGGCTCGTCCACAATGCCGAGATCTGCATCTTGTTTGCGGATGAGCGATCGAACGTTTCGTAAACAGACGGAAATTCGCGAACGTATCCCTCTCGCTGTAATCCGGTTGAGAACGCCGCTGGTAGCTTCGGCCTCGCGCGATCAATCGAACACACCCTCCTCTCCTGCCTTTTATCCGTGTTTAATATAATCCCCTCGTACGTTCGAGCGACCTTCTGGCTCTAATAAAAGATTTACAAACGCGTCTCTGGTGTTCTTAATGGAAACCATGGGAAGTTTATGCAGAGACAGTGGAGGAGACTGGAAAACGAAGGTAAAAGATACCTAGTGGATTAAATTGTATA